>NW_027331988.1:1285162-1508720 GCF_048418815.1 Hemitrygon akajei
TGTATTCAATAAATCCTCTTCTAGTTCTCGGTAACAAACACTGAGCGCTGAAATAACTCAGTAAGGCAGAATACTTCACAATGAGGTGAGAGTAGGAGAAAGATTGCTGATATATAATTATTGATAACTTACAGGTATAATATGAGCACAGAATGAGCAGATAGAACTTGGTGGAAGAACACATCAAGGACAATCACTGATGGTCCTACAGAAATAGACTGAATTTACAGCGCATACTATGACATAAATGATCCTAAAGTGAAAAAGCTAGAACGAACCGATGTAAACTTTTGCACATGCCCTTTGAAATTATGCATGCCTTGTAATCCAGGAAATTTCCTGGTAAAGCTCGCCTGCACTCGCTCCAAAGCCTCGACATTCTTCCCAGATTGAGGCTACAAGAACTGTGTGAAATACTCCAGATGTGGCTTAATTCGAGCTTTAACATAACTTCCTGACATTTGAAATCAACGCCTTGATTGTAAAGGTAAGCATACCATTTGCATTCTTAACCACTCTGTCGATCTGAGTAGTCTCTTTCAGGGAGCGGTGACCTTGGACTCCAAGATACTTCTGCTGATCAACAATGTTCAGGTTCTTGTACTTAACAGTGTACTGTCTCTACATCTGACCCACTGAGATGACAAGATGATAATCAAATCTCACTGAGTTTTGTGGGGTCCTGTTGAATTCATTACCAAGTGCACAAGTACGGGAAGGCCCAGGTTCAGAGAAACACTGACCTGCAACAGCATCGCAGGCAAGTACATTCAGATAACACACGGAACACAAATTATACGATTCTCTGTCAGTAACAGCCTATAAATATGTTTTATGCCATTAACGATATTTAAAATACATTGTGTCATGATCAATATTAAAATGTACATTAGCAATATCGAAATGTGTTTTATGTCATTAAATACAGGTTGTATGAAATGATATAATCTATATATTATGTATCAATAACATATAATATATATAATGTATCAATAACTGACAGAAATCCCATCAACAATGTAGAGATATAAGTTTTATGTCCTTAACAATATCTTAATATACGTTTGTGTCATTATCAGTATATAACTATACTTTCGTGTCTACAGCAGACTTAGAAATCTTCGATTTGGTCTCTCGGTCAGATTGCTGATAGAGTTTGTGAAAAACTGGGCTCCAACCACCGGTCCTTACAACACACACTGAAACATCTTGCAGACCCAGGAAAGATTTGGTTATTCCATCTCCTTAAACACAGAGACAACAGGAACAGGAGCAAGCCAGTCGGCACTTACAGCCTGTACTGTCATTCAATAAGATCCCGGGCCAGTCCATCATTGCCCCCTAACACCACTCCTATCCCGACTTTTCCCAGACCATTGGCCCGACTTGGAGGTCAACAGTCTTTGGTGTCTATCCTCCAGCTCACCACCACCATGGTCTCAGACATTTCCCCAACTGAACCCCTCCTATCCCCACCGGGACAAATATCGTGTTTGCTCCTTCTCACACTATCGGTATCCTTTCAATAAAATCCCCCTCCCCTCCGTCTTCTGCCGGGATCCCTAAATCCCCCGGGAGCTTATTCAAGCCGATGGGCCGAGCGGTTTCCTCCAAACTCTCAGCGATACATCAAAATCCGGCCGCAGGAGACACTTCACAAGCGCCGAAAATTCCCTCGGAGGGAAATGGAAATAAATCAAAAAGAGGGACATTTCCTTTGGGGTTGGCTCCGCTTTGACGAGGTGCTCGCCGAGGGAGCGGGGTTATCGCCCTCTTGGATGCTTTCCATCCGCTATTGGCTGTAAGCAGTGATTGACATCACTTCGCACCAATGGGATTGCTCAGCTCCAGAATCCTCTGTTGACGGCAGTGTGTGGGTGACGCCACTTGTGGGAGAGAGCTCGTATTTAAAAACACCTGAATGGACGATTCTTATGATTTTCGTGGGACAACGACATTAATCACAGATTTCATCACTGAATCCAGTGTTGTGGGATGTAAAGTCCCCTGTTATGTGTCCGGTTGTGCCGTGTTGTTGGTGGAGTGGGCAGCGTGGTGTTTGTCTCGATTCGGGTCACAACACCAGAATTGGCAGCGGGGTCCACACACAGAGTATTAGTCAACAGAAAACCTCTCGTCCCTGCAGTCTTTGTCTCCTGGTAAACTCAGCACCCTGACAGTGTGGACCATAGATACCCCGTCCTCTAAAAATCAGGGAATCTTTTGGACAGCTGAGCGCAGAAAGGAATTAAGTTTATTGGTCATAAAACCTCGCCCAGACTTGGTTGGATGGATTTAGTTTGGTGTTCGGGATGTCACAGTGAAAGAGCCGGACGGCTGAAATCTCTCCATTGTCCAAACATCCTTCCAGATGAGGCAACAATTCAGTTGCGAATCCCCGTGTGGTCGCCTAATTCGATGCAGCCTCCTCTACACTAGTGACACCAACTCCTCCACATTTGTGCGGCGTTAGGTTTTCGTTTGGGGGAGAGGGGATGTTGATGTTCTTGTTGCGTTTTGTGAGGGGAGAGGAGTTTTTTGAGGTTGACAATCGGATTGCCATTCTATTTATGTGTGTGTGTGTGTGGGGGGGGGGGGGCGGATTTTATGTTTCTCTCTGAACGGCGTTCATGTTCTTTCTTTTTTTCATGGCTGTCTGGAGGAGAAAAAAAATCAGAGTTGTATATGGATACATGCTTTGATAATAAATTAACCTTTGAATTATCTGCTATGAGTGGGACTTCTAGACACTAGACGCTCGAATACTACAGCACAGTACAAGCCCTTCAGCCCTCGATGTTGTGCCGACCCATATATTCCTTTAAAAATGTACTAAACACACACTACCCCGTAACCTTCTATATTTCTTTCATCCGTCCAAGGGGCTCTTAAATACCCCTAATGTTTTAGCCTCCACCAACATCCCTGGCAAGTCATTCCAGGCACTCACAAACCTCTGTGTAATAAACTTACCCCTGATGTCTCCCCTAAGCTTACCTCCCTCAACCTTGTACCTATGACCTCTGGTGTTTGCTATTCGTGCCCCGGGGAACAGGTACTGACTATCCATCTCATCTGTACCTCTCATAGTCTTGTAGACCTCTAGCAAGTCCCCTCTCATTCTTCTACGCACCAAAGTGAAAAGTCCCAGCTCTGCTAACCTTGTCTCATAGACTTGATTTCAAATCCAGACAACATCCTGGTAAATCTTCTCTGTACTGTCTCCATAGCTTCCACATCCTTCCTATGATGAGGTGACCAGAACTGAACTGAATACTGTAAGTGTGCTCTCGCCAGAGGTTTGTAGATTTGTAACATGTCTTCACTACTCATGAACTCAATCCCCCTATTATCCCATAGGCCTTCTTATCTATCCTATCAACCTGTGCAGCGACATTGAGGAATATATGGATTCCAACCCCAAAGTCCCTCTGTTCATCCACATTCTTAAGTAACCGACCAATAACCCTGCACTCAGCCTTCTGGTTTGTCCTTCCAAAATACATCACCTCACTCTTCCCCGGATTGATCTCCATCTGCCGCTTTTCAACCAATTCTGCATCCTGTAACCTTCGATAACCTACAGCTCCACCCACAACTCCTGCAATCTTCGTGTTATCTGCAAACTTCCTTCCACCTCTTCATCCAGGCCATTTATAATAATCACAAACAGCAGGCATCCCAGGACAGATCCTTGCGGCACTCCACTAGTCACCGACCTCCAGGCAGAATACTTTCCTTCCACTACTATCCTCTGCTTTCTTCCTGCAGAGTATGAAAAGAATTTGCCCACGGCTATATAGTTAAAAGGTATCCCATAATGTTCCACCGGAAATTTCTTCCGTTGAGTTTGTTGAAAAGAAAAAATACAATCTGTTTTTCAATGAAATTAACAAAATTTAAATCCTGAAGCAAAACAGAGTTGAACCACCATTGTCGATTGGACCTCTTGCGCGTACTAGGCGCTGTCTCCGCTCCGGCTGTCGAGTCTCCGTATTTTTCTTCTCGGGTGGCTTCGGTTCCTGACTCCAACGCTGGAAATTGCCCAGAGTGTTCCGTTACTAACATGACTCTGTATAAGAGTTTCATCATACCACTCTGCGCTTTCGTTACAGCAGCAGTGTTTTGTGGTCACAGAGACGGGGAGGGAGGATGAATATCGCGAAGAAAGTGAGATCGCGGATACGGTGTGGGAAGGACTCGGGTCAAACAGGCGGGGTGGCAGCGGTCAGAGAGATGGCACGGGTTGCTTGTTTCAGAGGGTCTATAGAATGTAAACGCTGTAATCCCAGAATGCCCCGCAGGTAGGAAAGTCAAAATCGCTCAGTGTATTTATGGACAGTATTCTGTGACTCACACTTCCCTACCTCATCCCAGTCTCTCTCTCTCTCTCTCTCTCTCTCTCTCTCTCTCTCTCTCTCTCTCTCTCTCTCTCTCTCTCTCTCTCTCTCTCTCTCTCTCTCTCTCTCTCTCTCTCTCTCTCTCTCTCAACCCCAGTGTCTATTTCCCTCCCCAGCTCTTATAATCTCCCGTCTCCCTGTATTCACCCATCTCCCCAACCCCACCGGCCACCAGTACCTAAACCCGCCTCTCTCTCTCTCCATTGACTCCCCAATCCTGGTTTCTCCCTCCCACGAATTTCTCTCTCTACATGCCGTCACTCCTTCTCTACCCTTCACACAGCCGCGTCTCGGAGTCTCCCCTTCCGAGTTCTCTTCCAATCTCCCTCCTCACTCAAATTCCCAAATATCTCTCCTCACCCCAGAACTCTCTACTTCCCCGGCCCCCTCCCCCTCGATCTCGCTCTACTTCACCGGTCTGTCTCCCAGACTCTCTCCTCAGTCATTTCATCCCAAGTCTCTGCCTCATCTCTCTACACTAGCTCTGTCATACAATTCTACCTTTACCCCGCCCCACTCTGTCTCGCTCAGATTCCCTCTCCTAGAATCTCGGCTGCATCTCTCTTCCCCCCCCCCCTCCGTCCTTCTATTCTCAGACACTCGCCGCCGTCTCTCTACATTCCCCAGTCCCTTTCTCCCCCCACTCGTCTCTCACATTCTCTCTATCCGATCTCTTCCGTAACCGCGGCCTCTATTTCCTTGCCTCTCTCTTTCTCTCTACCTACCCCAACCCTTCGCCTTGCTCTGGACTTTCACTCCACCAGTCTGTTTCTCATCCAGTCACTCTATCGGCCTCCGGTCTCTGCTGCGTCCCCCTCTCCGTCGCGTTTCTCCATTCCGGCTATCTCCCTCCCGCTTTCTACCGACACCAAACTCCCGACTCCGATCTCTCTCCCCATCTAATGTCACTCTCGAAACCCTGATCTCTCTCTACACCAGATACCTCGACCTCCCGGCCCTCCCTCCCCAGGGTCTTTCTCTGCCCTCCTCTTTCTCTCGCTACCTCACCAGTCTCTGTCCCGGTCTCTTTCTCCCGAGTCCCTCTCTCTGGCCAGCCTCGAATCCGTTCCCGGGTAATGACTTTTCTGTTCATTGACTGCTCATGGAGTGTAGTGGAGTGAAGATGGCGTCTGAACCTTCGTGTTTTATAGTTGAAATAATAAAATTTGCTTGCTGATAAGTGCAGATTCTCTGTACATCACTTATCATTATTACAGGGATGATTTTTGTAACAGTGGCGTCCATCACTAAAGCTGCCCACCAACAGGCCACGCCCTCTACACAGTGTTACCACCGGGAGGGAGATTAATTGTACCGCTACCGTAAAGTTAACAAATTTCACGACGTATGCCTGTGATATTAAATTTGTTTCTAATTCTGATTCAATTGCAGCCGGGATGCGTCAGTTTGAATTAGTTGAAAGTCGGTCAGAACCTCGTGAGACGAAGGGCTGTACTGGGCTGTAATATTCTATGTTCTATGCTCTATCTACTGTACCGCATCTCACTGTTTAAGTCCAGTCGATTATTTATTTAAAGCTACGACACCTTCGTTTCCAGACTACTCTCAATATATCCTGATAATATTGCAGGATCATTTAACAATAGGCCATAAATATCAGTGACAGCCAGAGGATGATAATGATAGTTTTGCCTGGAAGGGACTCGTCAAGTTCTACGTAATGAGAAATTGTCCTCGGTGTTAAATCTACGCTGGTCATGGCGTATGAAGGGAAGTATCTATACAACCAGGATCATTAGCGATAGTCAGGATGGGCCAGTGCGTAGTAGGTCATGTCTAACGAAACGTACAAAGCTTTACGAGGTAGTTACCAGGAATGGTGTTGACGGCAAGGCAGTGGATGCCGTCTGCAGGGACTTCTGCAAGGAATTTGAAAGGTTTCACATGGGAGGATGCTCGGGATGGGTCAGTCCCTTGGCTTTCACAATGAGGAAGTAAATTGGTATCCTTGCTGTGTCCGTTGTTATTTGTAATCTATATCAACGATCAGGATAATAATGTCATCAACTGGATCAGCAAGTTTGCCGATGACAAAGTACGGAGTGCAGGAGTTGGGATGTTACGTTGCTGTTGTTTAAGCCTTTATTGGGGCTTAATTTGGAATATTCTGTGCGGTTGGGCTCAACTACCTGCAGGAAAGATGCAAATAAGATTGAAAGAATACAGGAAAAAAAGTTACACGGCCATTGCCGGGACTGAATGTTTTGAATTAAAAGGAAAGGTTACATATGTCAGACCTTTATTCCCGAGCGGGTAGAAGACTAAGGGGAGATTTGATAGAGTTGTACAACATTATGAGGCGAATAGAAGAGCGTAAATGCAAGCGGGCTTTCTCCACTGATGTTGGGCGAGAATACAACTAGTACGATAGAACAAACGAATCTGAGAATGCAGGTCCGTAATTCAATGAAAGTTGCCGCTCAGTTAGACAGGGTCGTAATAAAAAATACCTTTCGCACATTTGCCTGCATAGACCAAAGTACAGAGCACAGGAGTTGCGATGTTATGTTGATTTTGCTTAAGACATTATTGGGGCCTAATTTGCAATATTGTGTGCGGTTTTGCTCAACGACCTAAAAGGCAGATGTAAAGAAATTTGCAAGAATGCAGAAAAAAAACATTGTTTTGAATTAAAAAGAAAGATTACCTATGTTAACACTATTCCCGAGGGTGTAGAAGACTGAGGGGAGACTTGATAGAGGTATACAACAATATGAGGCGGATGGAGAGTGTAAATGCAAGCAGGCTTTCTCCACTGATGTTGGGCGGGAATACAACTGGAGATCATGGGTGAAGGGTGAAATGTGAAATGTTTAAGGGAAACATGAGGGGAAACTTCTTCACCCAGAGGGTGGTCAGAGTGTAGACAGTGCTGCCAAGACAAGTGGTAATTGAGATTCCGATGTCAACGTTTAAGAGATGATTGGAGAAATACACGGATGAGAGTGATGTCCCGGAACTGATGCGAATTCGAAGGCTGCATATCTTTCCGAAATTCTATGAAGTGCTGATGTAAGCTAGCTTCAGCTCTCTACAACTCACTCTCCTAAGTTCTTTAGAATGCGTGTTGAGGCCTTTTGCTTTGGAAGTTGAGGATGGCCACGGTCCGGGTCGTAAAAATAAAGAAGCTTTTGACTTCATAGGCCAATGTACTGAGTACAGGAGTGAGGATGTTATGTTGATGTTGTTTAAGACATCATTGCTGTCTAATTTGGAATACTGTGTGCTGTTGGGCTCATCTACCTGCAGGAAAGATGTAAATAAGTTTAAAAGAATACAGAAAAAAAATGAAGACAGTAGTTCCGAGTTGGAGGTGGGTGTGACAGTGGTCTCAGTACGGTGAACAGATCTGTTGTTACAGAGGTGCTAATAGGTAAAAGGGATGATTAGCCTCGATACTATACAACAAAGGGTCATTTAATCGGAATCCTATCCTTGGTCAGAAAGTGGAGGTCAGTAATCCTGCAAGTCGTTGGAGGTTTGGAGACGTCATGTTTTAATTGTGTTGAATATTAACTCGTGGACGATACGTTACCTTCTGCGCCTCTTTGTCTTGGAGTCGAAAGGCTTCATTAAATGTTTATGATTACAATTACAGATGTTTGTTAACCATTGAACAAATAAGAGCATGTCACTTTCTGAAATATTTTGAAAATATGAATGCATTGTAACGATTTGCATAACATTTGCCACCTTCTAATCTTCTAGTTCTTCTTCCGTGGTCAAGGGAAAAAGGAATATCCTGTCCGGAATCTCAGCAATATCTTTGTTTCCCTTCCCAAATCAGCTGAACTATATCCATTCCGGCACCGGGGAATCATCTATCATAATGTTTTCCAAGTTTCAAGCGCATCCTCTTTCTCAGCGTCGGCATGTTCTGGCATATCTGCCTTTTGACGCTGTGTTCACATTCATTAATGTATTCAGTGAGGAACTTGGACTCCAGACACAAGTTTTCCTCTTTTGCCTTTGATCTGCCCACACTCTCCCCAGTCTCCTCCTGTTCTTTACAGTGCAACTCGCCAAGGATTTCTCAAATCCCCTTCTAAATGTTCTAAATCCATTACTAAATTCTCTTCTGTGTGCATTGTGACCTTCCATAACCCTGCCAGATCCTTTTTCCCGAAACCTTAAGTACCTTTCTTTCTTCCTCTTGACGAGTTGTTCCAACTTTATTGCCACCTAGGATTACTTTATCCTATCATCCTTGCCCTGTGTCAATGAGACAACCCCTTACTGAACCCCATGTCAGTGCTCCCTAAACAATCTCCACATATCTGTTGCACATTTCCCAGAGTACATCATTTCCTAATGTACGTTGCCATGTTCCTGACAGGTAGCACCATACACCGCAAACCCCCAATTAATCACATTCAATGCTCCCTGGCCCTATCCATGTGCAAGGTAAATCGAGGGCAGATCTGCCCTGTCGTTCTGAAATGCTGACCCACCGAGAGATCCGTCACCTGACCCGTTTCCTTTTCTAATATTAGATCCGGTACGGACTGTTCGCCAGTCCGCCTGTCTTCATATATTCAGATGAATCCTTCCTCGACGCGACTGAGAAATTATGCCATGCCAAGACCTTTTACCCTGAGGAGGTGCCAGAGAATATTCTGGTAATTTCAGTTATCCGTGCCAATAACTGGCCGATGTCAAATATCGGCTTCCCGATCGGATCTTCACCGTTCCCGGAGCACTTATTTGGTTGATCTGGTGGACGGCTGTATAGAATACTCCAAACGGAGTGTTCAGCTTCATGTTTGTGTGTTAGTCGCGCTATCTATTAATAAGCAAACGCTCCACGTTGTCCTCCCTTTCTGCAGCTGCGATACTATCCCTGGTTTCCTATTGCGCCCCCTTTAAACTCTGTTACCCGACCCTCTCCATTTTGAAACAGCTAAATTCCGGAAAGTTCTGAAGGCATCCCTGCCCTTTTGACAGTCGAGTGTCTGTGATAGTTTGGAACATACTTCAACCAATGTAATAATCACGCCAGCAGCATTGAGCGTTTGTATTGCTACCGACCTAAACTGTATGAAGTCAGCAATCTTCCACCAATGTTACAATTTCAGGATGGCCAGGCATATGATTGTTCGAATTTATGACATATTTGCCAAACCTGTTCATTGCAAATCGGCTTTATTTGAAAACTCCGCAGAATTGCAATTGGACACGGGTGTTATCTACACAGATGGCCATTTAATGTAAACACATACTTCATTCCATTCCTCAGCTCTTCTCTGAATTTCCTCTGTGTCAGTGTATAGATACAAGTATTGGTGCACATACTGAGAATTTGTAACATGAACCCAAATTGTTGTAGGATGTATACCGGGGAACTCAAATATCTGTCCTGGTAATAATAGTTTTGCATTTGCCATTTCAGGGAATGGGCTACATAGGGCATCCAAAATAATATGAAATTAGCTGATATAGAAAACAGCAAAATCATCGATTTTCTGCGTTTTTCCACCTCGGCATCTTTCTGATTGTCGCTGCTGTACCGAAGCTTTCTGCGGACTCTATTTGCCACAACGATATGCCTTACGGTTAACCCGTTAAACACCAGGATTAAGCCGATTGGTAGCAATGGTGTTAAAATACTGTTCAGTAATTGGTACCCTCTCCACACGGGTGAAGTGATGTATTCATATGTGGCAGCGCACCGCCACGGCGTGTTGTCAATGATGACGTAAGGTTCAAGGGCAAAGTAAAACGGGACACCTCTCCCGCAGCTCACAATAACCACGGTCACCATAACCACAGTTGCTGTTCTCTCGGTGCAGTATCGCTCCCGCAGCTTTCGGCAACATATTGCGATGAAGCGATCGAAGGTAAAACTGACCGTGAACCAAACAGAACAGTCCTGCGTCACGACCCGAAATACAAGTGTCATAGCGCATACAGGAGTGATGAGCAGGGATCTGGAATAAATGTAGATATTGTTGGTCTGTTCCACTAAAGCAGCAACAATGACAACCAGCAGATCCGCTGTTGCCATTCCAACCAGGTAACGGGTGATGCATTTGGAGAGTCCGCATTTTCCCCGAGAAAGGATCACAATCGCCATTAAGTTAACTGCAAGAAATTTGGAAACAAAATAGAAAGATGGTCAGCTCCCTGAATGCCCCCATTCTACCGATGCTATGCAGGGTATGGTCTATTTGGAAGTGGAAAGAGGAAATCCAATGTGCGCGGTCTCCGTCGCTGCACTCCGGCTGGAGGACAATGACGGATGTGAGTGTCAGTGGATTGGCGACCTTCCGACAGTTTTGAACAAGGCATCCGAGTTTCTGGACTCACGTACCGGTGGGCACTCGATCACTCCTGTTAGCAAAACCATTTCCATTACTAGTGGTGAAAGAACTGAAGAGATTGTTTGCTGCCGTGACAAAGTGGAATCAAAAGATACAAAGCACAAGTTATCATTGCAAGAACAGACCCACGTGTCGAAAATAGACTGGACCGTCATTTAAATAAGCTGCCACGTTGTTATAAGTCGAAGTGTCTGCACTGATAGAGACACGGACCTAGAAACGCAGTGACCAGCATCACTTCCGAAAGCCTAACGTGGTGAAATTATGAAATAATGACAATATCGGGACCAACTTAATTGAGAAAAGAAGAAAACGCTGCGATCAAAGTATGGAAAATAGAAATAAAACCATCAGATGCCTGAGTCCTCCATTTTCAGCCGAGGGTAGCATCTGTGCTCAGTAACAGTACGGATACCGCAGCAGAGTAACGACGGCACCATACATAAAGTAACCAGCTCCGGCATCTTACCGGGGACACCAACCGCTACAAGTGTGGGATAGAAAATGCACGCGATGTGGTAAATCGTCGAATATCCCATATTCCGTCAGAAGCAGCGTTGAGTTGTACGGAGCGTTTCAGCTGCTCAGATGGACTGGTGATCGGTTAAGAGACTTTTATTGAGATGAGAGCAATTCCACTGAGGCAATTAGCGTAGCTATCACGTCAGGGACATTAGTGAAAACCAACTGCACAAACACTTATCTTAAACTATTTATACTCACTCTGTCCCCGTGTCATGAATTTGACTCCTCAATAGAGTCCATTACTGTAAAACAAAATAGAATGTGCCTTTTACCATGTTATTTTGCATGATACCTGGCTTCAGCTATTTAAATGGCATTTTTTATATCATTATTGCTTTAAAACAGGCATTCATCTTGAAGTTGATTTATTTTGTAATATTTGACCGTGCACATTCGCGTCTGAAATTGAGTGAAAGTTTGTTCTGGCGGGTGAAATGAACAACACTTCCTTATTAAAGGGGAACATTCGTTTGTTCTTTTCTTTCGTTCGTTCCAGTCATTTCGGTCTGTTTGTGTGTTGGAAATCACAGTTACAGCTGATATAAAATAAAATACACTGCACGTATTCCTGCAAACACTGTAAAGATCCACAGCGATATTCCAGAGACCTGTGATCAAAAGGGGAGTGTGTCCTCGGGAAATTAGCGAGGGCTGTGGACAGTTTGAAGAACAATGTTTTCCAGCGCACACATGGGTCGTTTGGCAGGAACCTGATCTCAGCCAGTGAATGACTTGACCGCCCCATACCCGTGACCTGCGATGCAGTCTGTTTCACTTTAAAGATATTCTCAAACCTGCCACTATTCTACCGCAAATTTTCCATCCATTCTCTGTTTCAGTAAATACAGTAAGTAAAATCTATGGACAATCCGCAGGTTTTCAGGCAGTTCTGTCATTTTCCACGAAGTTGTATTTTTTCCTCCTGATTTACTGTCAGGTATATTGCCTTTCGAGAATCACTATGAGTGTGTGCAGAACAGCGGATGTGTTCAAGCTCACCTGTCAATCACACTTCCTTCTGCAGTGCACCGCTCCGTGGCGGTTGTGATACTCGTAGCGATGAGCGGCCCTCGACTTATTGGAGAGAGTCTCATCACTCCGTTTCCATTGCTGAATTCGTACTAATGTGTGGCCCTCGGTTGACTCAAGAAAGTATCACCTCTCCCTTCAAATTCGTCCTCCCAAAATGGATCACTCCGTAACCTTCCGGGTTGAACTACATCTGTAACTTCTCAGCGCTGCTCTGCGTCCTGTCACCGTCCTGTTGTAAACTCTGACAAACTTCTATACTATCCATAATCCCACCAACTTTCACATCACTGGAAATACAATAAACCATCCTTCCACATAAAAACACAAAAAAAAACCCTGGGTCTCAGACAGATCTCTTCAGGACACCTGTCACCAACATCCAGAGAGAAAACGCTCCATCCACATCTATCCTCTGCCTTCTGTGGGCGTCAGTTCTGAATCTAGCAGCTAATTTTCCATGGATACGAAACCTTCTGACGTTATGGATGGTCCTACCATGACTAACCTTAACGCCTTGTTAAAATCCGTTCATATCATATCAATTATCCCCCACTTTATTTCCAGAAGACCACACAACAAACACGTTCTCCCATCTGTTTCTCTCTTCCATTGACTCCACCTTAGCTCGGGCGAGTGCAAAGATGTGACCTATCCTCATCCTACGGGAGCAAACTGGAAGTAGTTGCCCAAGTCACTGAGGGGGCAACTGCTCCTTCATCCCCATCACCGTCGATTGCCTGAAACATAAATCTAAGAGGATCACTCATCTCGGTCCATAGCATCCAATTGGCAATAGGTTTTCTAGAACTTAGCTACGAGAGGACTTTGACTATCTCCAAGGGGTTTGAGGTCGTTAACATGATACCAACCTAACTTATTTGTAGCAGTCTGAATTCGATATACTGATCTACCGGTTCTGTCAGCGATATCATATGTCCCAACAAATCGCGAAGCTGTAAAGTGTCTTGGCTGTTTTAGAAACATGATAACCTTCTGTCCTATTTCCAACACCCGCGGTTTTGTTCGCACCTCGAAAAAAGCTTTGCTCTTCTGTTTCTTCCGTCTCCTGTTATAGGTGGCAGCAGAATGGGCCTCCTGAATAGAGTCAATTAATTGCTGCTTCCATTTGTTCTACCCAATGCCACCACACTCGGCTGATGATAAATCTAGCCTAAACAAGGATTCTAACCCTTTCATTCTAACTAACATTGTCAGTAAAGTTGTGTTCATCCATTCAGCAATTACATTGTATTGTGGTCGATAAGCGATACCAACTGTGTTTTATCCCAAACAGTTTCATTACATTTTGTATCACATGTGCGGTGCAGCGGCGACCATGACTGATTCTAAAGTGCTTGTCAATCGTCAACGGGTAAAAACGCTTTCAAAAACAAAATCGTGGCTGAAACGTCAGCGGTTTTCATTATCTATTTGGGAAAGCCTCTATCCACTTTGAATCGGGCGAGTGCAAAGATGTGACCTATCCTCATCCCCGGGTACAAACGGGAAGTGGTTGCCCAACTCATTGAAGAAGCAACTGCTCCTTCATCCACGTCATCGTCGAAACATAAATCTAAGAGGATCATCTTATCTCGGTCCAGGGCATCCCATTGGCAATATATTTTCTAGAACTCAGCTGCTAGAGGACAATGACTATCTCTAAGGGGTTTGAGTTTATTAATATGATACCAACCCAACTTGCTTGGAGCATTCTGAATTCGATATACTGATGGACTGACTCTGTGCCGACAAATCTGGAAGGTGTAAAGGGTCTCGGCTGATGTAGTGACATCATAACCTTCAGTCCTATTTTAAACGCCCGCGGTTTTGCTCGAACCTCGAAACAAGCTTCGCTCTGCCGCTTCCTCCGTCACGTACTATGGGCGGCATCATAATGGGCCTCCTTAATAGAGTCAATTAATTGCTGCTTGCATTCGTCCTTTTCAGTGCCATCATACTCGCCCTGTGATAAATCTAGCCAAGAAAGAATACGAACTCTTTCATTTTTTTTTCTCCCAATTGTCAACTTAAAACGTATAAATGCAGGAGAGAATGCTTTTGTGGTGAACACTATCATAAGAACATAAAGTAAGACAGTGACCCATGAGCCGTTTAGTCATTTTGGACAACATTGTTGTTAAAGTCCAGTTCATCCGTTCAACAATCGCACTGCATTGTGGTCGATAGGGGATATGGAACCTCTATTTTACCCCCAAACAGTTTCATTAGATATTGTATCACCTGTACAGTGTAGCGGGGACCGTGATCTGATTCTAGAGTCCTTGGCAATGCCCAAGGGGTAAAGACGGGTAAATCTTGGCTGTGACGTCAACACTTTTCATTGTCTAGTTGTGGAAGCCTCTCTCCACTTGGTGACCGCATCCACTATCTCGAGGATATATTTCAGTCCTCCAGGGGATGGATGCGAATATCCAACAAAATAAACCTGCAAATCAACACGTGGTCATTCTACGGGACGTGTCTTAAAACTGCTTCTCGAGCCGATTTATCTGGGTTAGATCAACATAGATAAAACCCAATTACCTTCATATTGCTATAGCCCACCAAGAGAAAGTAAAATTCGATACCCCTGGGCATGGCACACAAAGTCTTTCAAATATTTGGGCATCATTATGCCAAAAGATTTGGCAAAATGATCACAATGTAACTATCAGCCTTTATATAAAAAAGAAAAATAAGGAAGATGTGGCAAGATGCAGCCTGATTCCTTTTCTTAGTCTCAGTTCAAGGATTGAGTCTATTAAAATGAATATACTGCCCAGACTGTTATATCTCTTTCAGACCCTACAAATAGAGATTAATCAAAATCAATTCAATGAATGGAACAAGACGCTATGAAGGTATATTTGGCAGGGTAAACGGCCTAGAGCTCGTCTCAAAACTTTGCAATTAGCATAGGAAAAGGGGGGATGGGGCTTGCCTTCTCTTAGAGGTTATTATTTTGCAGCACAGTTGAGAGCCGTGATATGTTGGTGCAACCCATCATCTGACGCTCAGAGGAAAATCATGGAGGAGCGGGTACTTCCCATCCCCATACAAGCAATTTTGGCTGATAACAACCTGCAAAGGTACGTAAATACTATTGATAACCCATGGGTGAAATTGACTCTTAAAATATGGAAAACTGCTATAAAAGAATATAATCTAGAGGGAGATATTGCAATTCTTAACTGGTGTGCCTATGACTTGGATTTTACACCGAATAAACTGAATGCTAGATTTAAGGACTGGACAGCTAAAGGAATAACAGTTCTTTGCAACATAATGAAAGAAGGAACACTGTTCAGTTTTGAAATGCTTAATGAGAAATACATTAGAAAAACAAGATTTTTATCGGTATTTACAGATGCGACAATATGTTAATAAGACGCTTAAAAATGTAACCATGCTTGATTGAACTCTTTAGAAAAGCATATAATTCAGATAATGGTAGTAGAATCATTTCAAGCATGTATAAGGGATTGTTAAATCTCAAAACACATTTGACTTCATACGTTAAAACAAAATGGGAGAAGGAAGGAGGGATAATTACATCTGAGGAAGAATGGACAACAATATGGAGGTATCAATGGAAGTGTACCAGTTCACAGAAATGGAGGGAGTTCGGATGGAAAAACTTGATAAGATATTTTATTACACCCTCTCGGAAATACCATTATGATAGTAACCTCCCTGTTTGCTGGAGAAATTGTGAAAATCAAAATGCAAATCATTATCATATTTTTTGGCACTGCCCCGTTATCAAAGACTATTGGAGGGGGATACACGATGCCCTACAAGACATCTTTAAATGTGAAATACCCTTAGAGAGTAAGACCATATATTTTCTGTACATAGCGGAAGAATGGTTGAAAAGAGATAAATATTTAATGAATATAATGTTGGTGGCTCGTTAAAAAGACTCTTGCTAGGAAATGGTTATCACAGGAGAGCCCAACTTTAAATGCATGGATGGAAATTACAATGGACATTTACAAAATGGAGAAGAGAACAGCATCTGTTAATCATAAGCTGGAACAATTTGATTCATACTGGGAAAAATGGCTTAACTATATAATACCTCATTGTAGTGTTCTCGCTCAGGTGTAAGAGAACGCTGAACTAATCACCGAGGTAAAATGAAAACAGGATCGCAGTAAGGTTAACCGTTTACTGTCCACTCTTCCGCATTAACGTATGGTGAAAACTGTTGATAAAACAATACAAGATTTGTACAGTATGTGTTTCCTTCTTGATACCACATTTACATCGTAAATACTTGCAAAAGTAAACTACAACTACATTACATTAAAATGCAGCATACAGTCAGAATCTACTTACGCCATTGACTGCTTTAAATACACTTCAACACAAACTATCCGCAATTCTTTAGCTAACGAAAACATAAACCTTATCAACCGTCATTACTTTTAACAGGATCAGCGTTAACATTTTAATTCAACATATCTATTATCTCATGAAATTACGGCGTTGCTTCACTATGTTTCTAATGCGTAGAAGACAACTTTTCTTGCGCTGATCCTACACATGTGAGCCCCTTCCTTCCCGTGTCTCCGAACCGGTATTTTCCCACAAGACGCGGCGAAACCGGGTGTGACGTCATCGCATGCCGCGATATATCACAGACAACGAATTTATTTTAAACAATCCTAACTTTAACTAAAAAATGCTAACAAACGAATTACTAAAGCGAAAATATTATAAACTAAACGAATGCCATAAAGGCAACACACTCCCCGCTTGACCTTCGTAAGGTCACAACGAACATAATACAAAACTTCAGTCTCTAAATCAGTCCTTAGGTAGAAGTAGAATGACTTCTGTAACTGGCCTTTGGTAAATTTTCACATCACCTTGGTCGGTAGTTTTCACCTCAAACTTCCTGACATGTCCATCCCTACTAGGGAATGTGGCGTGATTCTGGCCATTGACCAGTTGTTGCGGGCGATTTGCTTGTCCCTGAGCAGGACTGAATCTCCAACTTGAAGATTCCTGCAGGGTTTTCTCCACTTTTGTCTGTGTTGCAATAAAGGTAGATATTCCTGTCTCCAACGAAACCAGAACCGATTTGCCAGAGCCTGGACATGTCTCCATTGCTTTGTGTACAAATCCTTATCAGAGAAGTCCCCTGGTGGAGGGGGAGCTCCTGCCTTCTGTGTAGGGAGCATTGATGGCGAGAGTATGAAGGGGTTTTCCGGGTCAGAAGACACGGGTAGGAGGGGTCGTGCATTTATAATGGCTGTGACCTCTGCCATTAGTGTGCACAGTACCTCGTGTGTCAATCGGGTGCGTTGCTGCATCTCAGGTTTCCTTTTCAGGTTTTTTTGCAAAGACGTGAACCGATTGACTGCCTGCTCTTTGTTGTTTGGCAAACACTGGCGTGGTTCTCTGAAAGGTAGTGGGGCGACCCATTTAGTTGCTTCCTCTCTGAAGACCTTGGTGTCCTTTGTTTTTAAGAAAATGGCATCTTGAGCTGATTGAGCAAGTTTATTATCATGCTCAGTTTGAGCGAAGACTGACTGACCCAGCGTCTCGTCAGTTACTTTACATTTGTTAAAGCCTTGTCGTGCTTCCTTAATACACATGACACTTGTGCGGGGTTGAAAAATTGAATGGCGGCCACTCTCTAGCACATTGGTCTTGAGTGTGCTAACCGTCGGTTTGTGTACATGGCCAGGGCACACCTCTCCTATGACCACCCAGCCCAGGCGTTGTGTGGTCCATTGACCTGCTGCCTAACCTTGTGCACCCGGAGAGCATCTCTTCCTAATAGCAGGAGTATTTCTGCTTTTGGATCCAGCTCTGGGATGTGTTTGGCGATGTGGTGGAGATGTGGCTGGAGTAGCACCGCACTTGGCGTCGGGATCTCAGCGCGGTTATTCAAGATTTCATTGCACTCTAAGTGTGGAGGGAGACAGATGACGACTTTACCATCCAGGGAATCGATCTGGAAGCCTTCTGCCTTCCTTCCATAAGTTTCCACGCTGCCCGAGCAAGTTCTAAGGTAGTATGAGAACTGCTCACTCTCAAAGTTGAACAAGTTAAAGAACTCTGGTCTGACTAGTGAGCGATTGCTCTGATCCTCCAGAATGACGTAAGTTTTGATGGCCTTGTCTTTGACTCCCTTAGGGTATACCTTAGTGAGACAGACCTTTGAACAAGAACGGCTTGACTGAGTTTGACCGCAAACTTCTGTGCAGCTCGAACTGACAACAGTTGTCCTGGAGTGAGCCTCTCCCTCCCCGCCGTCCTGTTGTGGGGGTGAAGGAGCTTTGTCGGTTTGCGGTAAAGGGACGGGATGCATGGCCCCATGGTGATTAGTGTTATTACATTCCGGGCACTTCACGGTGGTCGTACAATCTCTACCAAAGGGAGAGGTCAAGGAACAGCATTTAAAACATATATTTTTCTCCTTGAGAAGGGCCAACCTCTCGTCAAGGGGTTTTTCCCTAAACGTTCTGCATTTTTGAGGGGGTGGGGTTTGTTATGCAATGGACAATTCTTGCTAGGGTCGTTGTCAGTTGTAAAGGCTTCAGTCTTAAGCACTGAGACGGGTTTATTAATGTTGAAATTATTCAAAGAGGATTTATCTGACTTGGTGTAAATTGTACTGCTTCTTGGACCCATGAGGCTAGGGTCGTTTCGCTTCTTCGCCTCCTTACACACAAACCTAGTGAAGTACTCAAAAGGAGGAAATCGACCTCTGTGGTCTTCCTTGTACTCTGAGGCAACAGACACCCACCTGTCCTGAAACCCAAATGGAAGTTTGTCCAAGATTTGTCTAATCCCGTGTGGAGTATCGAGGTATACTAGACCAGTTGAGTAGCCATCTTCTTTGGCGCCTTGAATCTCCATGAGTAAATCTCCGAGCTCTCTTAACTTAGTGTGGTCCTTGGCTGACACCTTAGGAAAATTTTCCAGACGTCGGTATAGCGCCGCTTCGATAATTTCGCGGGCCGCATAGCCCTCCCGAAGTCTCTCCCATGCTTTGCTTAAGGCTCGCTTGGGGTTGTTGATGTACACTGAACGTATGCGTCTCACCTGTTCACATGATTCTTTTCCCAGCCATTTCGTCATAAGATCCAACTCCTGGGTTGCTCTGAGCTGGACTCCGTCGACAGCGTTGGTGAATGTGGAGTACCATGCACGGTAATTTTCAGGTTTATCGTCAAACTGGTATAGTCCTGAGGTGACGAGATCTCGTCGTGCTAAATACTGTGCCATGGGTTCAACTGCAAGTGGCATGCGGCCTGAGGGAATATGTCGGCGGGCATATGACTGAGAGCGTACATCTGTTATTGAATTTGCTGTTCTGAATTCGGCCTGTGCCTCTCTTCTCGCCAAATCTGGTAAGTTTGGTGTCGAGAAGTATTTGTCATCAGCCCTTTCATTCTTGAATTCATCGCGGAGTTGCAAGGGTAAATTGTCTTCCTCGGATGGATGTGATGCAATCGGGCCTCTCTGAGACTCCTCATGAAATGGGACATTATCAAATAAGTATGGAGAGGAAGAACGACTTTTCCAGTCTATTTGAGATCGGACATAGTCGCTTGTGCGTTCCAATCTAATCTTTTCTGAAGTAGATTTTACATCAACCGGATCATGCATTTCTTCAGCATCTTCTATTAACTCTGCTTCCACCCTGGCAGCTTCTGCTTCTCGGCGTAGCGTCAGCACTTCTAACTCTGACGCTATCCTTACCCTTTCCAACTGGTTTTCGGCTTCTCTGGCGGCCTTTTCCTTCTGGTTTTCGGCTTCTCTGGCAGGGGCTTCCATCTTCAGTTTTGCTTCTTGTTTGGCGTAGAGCACTCGCACCTTGGCGGATTCTGCTTTAGCTCTTGCACGGGCGGCCTTACTTGATGATGCCCTGCTGCCCCTGTCGCTGGATGGCAACGACTTGATGCTGGATCGAGTTGTCATTGCAGCACTTGAAACACCTGATGATGCCGCCTTTTCACTGAAATGTAGTTGTTGTAGTTTACCTTTGTAAGTATTTACGATGTAACTGTGATATCAAGAAGGAAACAAATACTATACAAATCTTGTATTGTTTTATCAACAGTTTTCACCATACGTTAATGTGGAAGAGAGAACAGTAAACGGTTAATCTTACTGCGATCCTGTATCTGTTGTAAAAAAAAATGATCACGCCCTACCTATACATAGTTCTTTCCTTTTGCTTATTTTTTTTTCTTTCCACTCTTTTCTATAAGTGTATACCTTAGATCAAGTCAAGTCAAGTCAACTTTTATTGTCATTTCGACCATAACTGCTGGTACAGTGCATAGAAAAATTAAGACAACGTTTTTCAGGACCATGGTTTACATGACACAGTACAAAAAATTAGATTGAACTACGTAATAAAAAAAATCACAGAGAAAGCTATACTAGATTACAGACCTACACTGGACTGCATAAAGTGCACAAAATAGCATTACAATAAATAATAGACAGGACAGTAGGGCAAAGTGTCAATCCAGGCTTCGGTTAATGAGGAGTCTGATAGCTTGGGGGAAGAAACTGTTATATAGTCTGGTCGTGAGAGCCCGAATGCTTCGGAGCCTTCTCCCAAATGGCAGGAGGGAGAAGAGATTGTATGCGGGGTGCACTGTCCATTCATAATGCTGTTTCCTTTTCAGATGCAGCGTGTAGATAAATACTTTGTGGAGATATGTGATATATATGATTATATGGTTTATATGTACAATGTCTGAAATACATCTTATGGAAATGTTTGTTTAATGATGAACTTCAATAAAAAATAAATTACAAATTAAACAATTCTTACAATAATATTGTACATCTCAAAATTTCGACCTCCAACACAGATTCTTCAACTGTTCCATAATTCTGTCTGCTCCTTGATACCCACAAATGCAATGGTGACAATACATCGCCTGGTTTCTTTCACATTCTGGCACAAAAAAATACCATTATTAAGAACAATCCCATTCCGTGCCTATATCCCTCGATATTTCCCAAACGCTTCAGAATTCTCGCCTCTTTGTAGCTTTGCTAACTCCTGACCCTATTAATGAGTCATGACTAAGTCTATATCTGTACAGTTTTCTGGTTTCTCTGTCATCCCCACCTCTACATCTGGATTCCCTTTCACCACCCAGATTGATTCTGGTTTGGCGAACTAACTAGCCTTCCTGATCCCTTCCGGGGAAGTCTGTAACTGAGCCTTCACCTTTTAGTTTAATCCATAAGTGTTTCCACTTCCCTCCTCAAATATTTACTTCAACATGGGCGCTGATGGTACTGGTTTGTCGTCTTTTGAGTTATAACCTCTAGCTTCCCATAACGGTAAATATTCAGCCAAAGCACGTGAGTATGAAGTGAATGAAGGGAGATGGGTCATGTACAGTCATCGGAGTTTAATCTCATTCGATTTGTTGTTCAGCGCAGTAGTAGTGAGTCAAAGGGCTTGTT
Source organism: Hemitrygon akajei (assembly GCF_048418815.1). NCBI lineage: Eukaryota > Metazoa > Chordata > Chondrichthyes > Myliobatiformes > Dasyatidae > Hemitrygon > Hemitrygon akajei. Next base: position 1,306,917 of record NW_027331988.1, read on the forward strand.
CCTGTGCTGTACTGTTCCCAGGACCCCAACATCTCCAGCTGATGTGTTCACATTGTAATATCAATTTATTAATTATCATCAGTCCATTCTCCTCCATTCATCTCATTCTTCAGCACTGTGTCATATAGGACACGGTATCTTGCAACACAGGAGCCTTCTCTTCCTTCCATCCTGTCCCAGACGGGCGGAACAGTCCCGTCTGAGCTGTGACGTAACCAGTAACGTCAAATTCTCAGGAGGACATCAATGAACCGGGTGCTGCAATGTGGAACTAGGATAATTCGAAAGGTGGAACTTGACTTTCCCTCGCATTCCTATTCTCAAACTCTCTCAGTGCTGCACAGAACAACGGAGACACAATTTTATCAATAGAAAATGCAAGGCATATTGCAGACAAGTCTGAAGTTATCAAGTCTTATGCAAAACCTCCATCATCCACCCTGGTGCATTCAAACAACAGCAGACCCGAGAAAGATACAGTCGTGTCAGATTGAATGGTTCATAAAACACTGTTGGCCAGAAGAAACTACAGTCTGATCAAGGACAGGGGAAGCAGACAAACCAGTTCTCTCTGTTTTGCCCCATTTTGTGGACTATGAACTGATTCTTGCACTGGAATAATTTAAGCAGAGGAACTGTATATGGACACAAGAAGCTTCAGGTAATGATCCTCTAAACCTGAGATCATTCTCAAACAAGTCGCCATTTGTTATGTGAAGGGCGTCGACTCTGAACTGATTCCTGACTCTGGGACAATCTAATCAGAGCAACAAACCTGAGACCATGCTCAGAGGAGCAGCTACTTGTTATGTAAAATGACAGACATATCAAAGAAGCAATCTGTAGTCTCGTTAGACTCTGTCTGGGTTGCCTCATTTAACTGGTTTGGACTAGTCAGGGTGTAAAAGATACGAATACACAAGGCTGGGGTGGGCAGAGCCACATAAAATATGTTGGTTGTAACTCTGTACAATGATCAGTAACCAGGTGACCCAGGTAGGTCAGGTGACCGTGAGCCAATGGTTTGGGGATCCAATGGTTCAATTGATGAGGAACAATATAAGATTCCGGAGCTTCAAATATGCCGGGGTGATAACTCTCCAGCGGTCAGAGACCAACCATTGCCGAAAAGTAGGACCACACGGACACGTGGAGATCGGGAACATGAGGATCGGAAGATGATGAGAGCCATTGGTCGTGTGGATATCAAGAATCTTTTTTTCCAGGGCTGAAATGGTTGCCACAAGAGGACAAAGGTTGAAGGAGCTGGGGAGTCGGCACAGAGGAGATGTCAGGGGTAGGTTTTTTTACTCAGAGAGTGGTGAGTGCGTGGAATAGGCTGCCGGCAACAGTGGTGGAGGCGGATACGATTGGGTCTTTTTAAGAGACTTTTGGATAGGTACATGGAGGTTAGAAAAATTGAGGGCTATAGGTAAGCCTTGTCATTTCTAAGGTAGGGACATGTTCGGCACAACTTTGTGGGCCGAAGGCCCTGTATTGTGCTGTAGATTTTCTATGTTTTCTATGTTTCTATGGAATGCCTTGCCAGCGTAGACTCTTTTCCCGGATAATACCTTTTCTCTTGATTGACTGTTAATGGAGTGTCAGGGTTTCCAGTAGGGTGCACACAGGAAGATAGTGTGTAAATCTACGTGCTTTTAGTAGAAATGATAAAAGATACTTGTTGGTAAATACAAATTCTCTGTATCTCATTGATCATTGTTACAAGGGATGATTCTTGTCAAAGTGACGTCCATCATTAACATTGTCCACTAACAGGACGTGCCCTCTACACAGTGTTACCATCGGGAAGGAGATACAGAAGCCTGAAAGCTCAGGCTCAGCGATTCAGGAACAGCTTTTTTTCCCCGCTACCACCTGTATCTCAGTTTTGGTTTCTCCATACTTATTTATCGTGTATTTTATTGTACTGCTACCGTAAAGTTAACATTTTAGCGACGTATGTCTGTGATACTAAATCTGGTTCTGATTCTTTAAATGTAAGTCGATTAATTATTAAAAGCCATGACGCCTTGCTTTTCCGACGACTCTCAATGTGTCGGATAATAAAGTGCTGGAGAAATTTTAAAAAACAATTGGCCATAAATATCAGTACCGACCGCTGTTTGATCTCGATATCTTTGCTTGGAAGGGACTCGCCAAGTATTATGTAATGATGAATTGTCCTCGGTGTTCAGACTACGCTGGTCATGGGGTATGAAGGGAAATATCTGGACGAACAGGAACATTAGCGATTGTCAGTATGGGCCAGTGCGTAGTAGGTCATGTCGAACCAATCGCACAGAGCTTTACGAGGTATTTACCAGGAATGGTGTTGAAGGCAAGTCAGTGGATGCCGTCTACAGGGACTTCAGCAAGGAATTTTTCAAGGTTCCGTAGGGGAGGATGCTCGAGAAGGTTCAGTCGCTTAGCTTTCATGATGAACTATTATATTGCTGTCACCATTGGCTACGTTGGGGAAGCTAGAGTGTGGTAATGGATGGTTGTCTCTCTGATTGGGGACCTGTGACGAGTGAAGTGCCGCACGGATCGTTGCTGTCATCGTTGTTTGTTGTTTGTCATGTACATTAACGATCTGGATAATGATGTCGTTAACTGGATCAGCAAACTGCCGATGACAGCAGCATTACCTGCGTAGTTGACAGCGAGGAAGAGTACCGGAGCATGGTACCAGAAAAGGGATCTGGACCAGCTGGAACAATGGGCTGAAAAAAAGCGGATCTGGTTTAACGCAGAAGTGTTAGATATTGCAGTTGGGAGGACCAGCCAGGGTTAGTCTGACACAATGAGAAATAGAGCACCGAGGAGTACGATAGAACAAACGAATCTGAGAATGCAGGTCCGTAATTCAATGAAAGTTGCCGCTCAGTTAGACAGGGTCGTAATAAAAAATACCTTTCGCACATTTGCCTGCATAGACCAAAGTACAGAGCACAGGAGTTGCGATGTTATGTTGATTTTGCTTAAGACATTATTGGGGCCTAATTTGCAATATTGTGTGCGGTTTTGCTCAACGACCTAAAAGGCAGATGTAAAGAAATTTGCAAGAATGCAGAAAAAAAACATTGTTTTGAATTAAAAAGAAAGATTACCTATGTTAACACTATTCCCGAGGGTGTAGAAGACTGAGGGGAGACTTGATAGAGGTATACAACAATATGAGGCGGATGGAGAGTGTAAATGCAAGCAGGCTTTCTCCACTGATGTCGGGCGAGAATACAACTGGAGATCATGGGTGAATGGTGAAATGTGAAATATTTAAGGGAAACATGAGGGGAAACTTCTTCACCCAGAGGGTGGTCAGAGTGTAGACAGTGCTGCCAACGCAAATGGTAATTGAGATTCCGATTTCAACGTTTAAGAGATGATTGGAGAAGTACACGGATGAGAGGGATATGGATGGCCACGGTCCGGGTGAGGTCGATGAGAGTAGGTTGTGTAAATTATTCCTCCCTGACTTGACGGGCTGGAGACCCTGTTTCTGTGCAGTGGTTTCCTATGGCTGTCTGACTGTATGTCTGGGTTAGAACTTCAGTGTCTCACAGCACCGACCAATCTAGAAAGTCGGTGGTTCCGTTCGATCCCTCTGTCATTGCACACACTGAAGCATGGAGACTGAGTAAAATGGATGGTTATAGCAGGAGAAGAAAGAAGTGCAGATGTGAGATGATAAAGGGAGTGTCACACTATAGGAATATACCTTCTCTCCTTCAGTAAGGTGGTAAAGACAATTGTTCCGGGCTGGAGGTGGGTGTGACAGTGGTCAAATCTGTTGCTTCATCGGTGGTACAGGGGATCATTAACCCTGATACTATACAACAAAGGGTTCATTTAATCCGGATCCTGTCCTTGGTCAGAAATTGGAGGTGGGAAACCTCGAAAGTCGTTGGATGCTTGGAGTTGTGGAGACGCCATATTTTTATTGTGTTGAATATTAAATCCTGGACGATATATTACTTTCTGCGTCTCCTTGTCTTGGAGTCGAAAGTCTTTACAAAATGTTGTATGATTGCAATTACAGATGTTTGTTAACTATTGAACAAATAAGGGCATGTCATTTTCTGCGATATTTTGAAAATATGAATCCATTGCGGATTTAAAATATAGCACGAGGTATGGACATAATTGAGTTAAATTGAAAGAGAAATAGAAAGATTACGGCCATGAATAACTTCATGGTAGTCATGTGTTTCTGTAGTTTGTGTGAGATGGATGATTGAATTAATCTTCTTTTTCACTATACATGAGGCAGAACATTTGTGTCTCCTTGCGAGAAGTGTTTTCCAGGAACTGATGCGAAATTCGGAGTCTGCATATCTTTCCGAAATTCTATGAAGCTTTAATATATGTGAGTCTCAGGTTTCCACATCTCACTCTCCTAAGTTCTTTAGAATCCGTGCTGAGGCCTTTTACTTTGGAATTTTTTTTTCTCCATTCTCCAATTGGTTTTGCAGTGGTCTCCGTACAGTGAAGAAATCTGATTCATTGTTGGTAATGGGGATCATTCGCCCCGATACTGTACAACAAAGGATCCATTTAATCCGAACCCTATCCTTGGTCAGAAATTGGACGTGAGAAATCTTGGAAGCCGTTGGATGCTTGGAGTTATGGGAACATCATATTTTAATTGTGTTGAATATTAACTCGTGGACGATATGTTATTTGTGCGTCTCTTTGTCTTGGAATCGAAAGGCTTTCATAAATGTTGTCTGCTTGCCATTCCAGATGTTTGTTAACTGTTGAATAAATAAGATCATGCCGTTTTCTACGATACTTTTAAAATATAAATGCATTGCGGATTTAAAATATTGCATGAGGTGCGGACATAAGTGAGTTCAATTGAAAGACAGAGAGAGAAAGATTACGGTCATGAATGACTTTATTGGAGTGACGTGTTTATTTAGTTTGTGTTGGGGAGATGGTTGAAAAAGTGAAAATAAAACGAACATAAGAATCTGAACAGTCGACGTGGGTGCATTAATTATGATTAGGCGTTTGACCAGTTCCCCATAGTACATCCATTCAGAAAGTCAGGAGGCAAGAGATCTGGGGTAAATTTTTGTCTCCTTGTGGGAAGTGATCTCCAGGAACTGATGCGAAATTCGGAGGCTGCACATCATTCCGAAATTCTGTGAGGTGTCAGTGTATGTGAGCCTCAGCTCTCCACATCTCACTCTCCTCTACAGAATACGTGCTCAGGCCGTTTGCTTTGGAAGTTGTTTATTCCGTATTCTCCAATTGCCTGTGATGGTTTTGAAGGGAGACAAGAGTCAGACCGAGTGTTTGCTTTGCTGTCGCAGCGTTTTTAGTTTGTGTAGTTTAGTATGTTTCATTTATTATTGATTTCAGAGGGAGACACGGACTCCACACTGGCCATCTGGATATAGGATCAGAAGGATAGAAATTTGAGCGGATCTACACCTGATACTGTTAAACCACGATTCACACGTAAATTGCATTCGGATCAGTTGTTGTGTATTTGAATTAGGAATTAGGAATTGGCATTTTGGAAAGCTGCTTCCTTTAATGAGCACCAAAAGTGCTGTTGAACTCTTTGAAATGCTGTTTTTAAGTTGTTGGGCTCCATTGTAGAAGATTGTTTTGAAGTCATTTGCAATCAGTCGTACAGCTATGTGCTTACGTTTTTCTGCCCTGATTCCATAAATTATTCGGCTGCTGCTGGGTGGCCAGATTATATCGCTTATTGCCCTCAGCCCTATTTCCCGGAGCACTGTAACTGCAGAGTTGAAATAGAGTTGTAAATTGTACCACAATTGCGACCCTCTTTGCTCGTGAGGCATGACCTGTCCCTCACAAAGCCATAGGGAGCTTATGTCTCTCCAGATTCTCGTAAATCCAGTTCCTAAGAATCTTCTCCAATAGTTTGCCCAGCATTGAAGTAGGACTCGCTGGGCTATAATTTACAGGGTGATCCAAATCCCTTTCCCGCTCCAATCCCCTGATGCCGACTCTGCGGCCAGTGATAATGCAAAGATCATCGCTAAGGGCGAAGCAATCTCTTCCTCTCGCTTTTCGCAATTTAGCACGACCGTACACGAGGTCTTACCTATCCAAGTGCTTTTCTTTTCCAAAGTTGCAGTACATCCTCTCTCTTAACCTAGCCATATCGCACATCAGCCCTTACAACGCTGTCCTCACAAACGTCAAGATCCCTCTCACTTGTGAATAGTGAATACTGAAATAAAGCCTTCATTACCGAACGGCCATCCCTTCCCCGCCTCCAGGCGAACGTTTCATCTTCTATCCCTGACCAGTCCTGCTCTCACCCTAGTCTACATTTTCTTCGCATACATCTAGAAAGCTTTGGAGTTCTCCTTAAAGCTACTGAAGACCTTCGGTAGAGGTTGAGGTGAACACTTATCCTCGACCCCGCCCCTACAGGACACGAACCGGAAGCTCTGTACATGGTCCCCGGAGTGTCCCTCCAGGTTAGTTCCTTTTGTGCTTCGGACAGAAGCATACGGTAGGCCTAAAATTCTAGGCAGCTGGTTGGGGGCGTCTTGGGTCGCAGGAGGAGGCTAGGCACCCCGGGGTTTCCCTTTGGAAGAGGAAGTAGAAGGGAGAGGAGTGTGGAGCCGGATGCTCCGAGTTATGGGCGACTGCGGCCTGCACAAACTTTTCCTCAGGGAGGGGAGGATTCCGCTCGGTTACGCCTCCAGCCTGTACTGAGCTCCAGTTGTGACTCCAACGAATTGACGGGAAAGAAGGCAGGCTGTGTTCACGGACTGTATGGATCACTCAGGGGCCGTCCCGTCCGAGAACTGTAAGGGGCGCCGCACAGAGGAGGTAAGGCTATCTCTGCGGAGTGTAGGAAAGAGAGAGAGTGAGGGTCAGGTCGGAGAACGAGTGGCAGGTGGAGATGTGAAGGGAGGGTGAAACTGGCGAAGACGGGTTGAGGAGGGAGATCGCGATCCGTGTTGAAAAGTGTGGATTCAAGGTGACGGGGAGTCGGGTGGGGGGTCAGCCCGATGGAAAAGTAGTGCATGTTTCACAGGGACTGCACAATAGTGGGAGTGCAATCACATACTGACTTGCGGGTCGGAAAGCCCTCTGTCCTTAACGAACATAAGCCTTTTCACTGTCTCAGAAAACCCCACCCTTCCTCATCCCAGTCTCTCTCTCTGTCAGTCCCCAGTCTCCTTTTCTCTCTTCCCGGCTCTTTGACTGCCGTCTCTCTCTAAACCATAGTTCCCCCCCGCCCCCACCACTACCAGGGTCTCCGATAATCTCTCCTCCCAGTCTCTCTCCTGCTACTCGCTCTCCAGCCCTGGCATCTCTCCCAGTCTCTTTCTTCTGTCTCCCTCTCTCCTGTCTCCCCAGTATCCTGATCGCCTCTGTTTGTCCCCGAAATGTCTTCCTCCAGTCTCACACGCCTCCCACTGTCTCTCCATGTTAATTTCCCTCGAGCCTCTCTTCCACATCTTTCTTACCCGTCTCTCTCGCACCCCTCTCTCTCCCATTCCCTGTCTGTGCCCATACCTGCGTCTCTCTCTTACTCTCATTGCACCTTGGCTCTGTCGTTCAAACCCTTTCTCCGTCTTTCCTGCGGCCCCTCTCTCTCTCCCGAATATTTTCTTCGATTATCTACTCAGATTTTCTACCCGTCTCTCTTCCCTTCTCTTTTGCCCTGCGTCACTCTCTTCTCAGTCTCTCTCTTCTCTCCTCTCCGTCCACGTTTCTCTCTCCCTCACGCCTACCGTTTCTCTTCCTCCCATCTTTCTCCCGTCTGTTTCTATGTTCTGACAGTCTCTCACTTCTGCCCCGGTTGCTCCGTTACCTCCAGTTTTTCACTTACCCTCCGTTTTCTCTCACCCCACAGTCTCTCCCTCTGCACCCCCCCCCCCCCCACCAATGTTCTCTTTCAAACCCGGTCTATCCCTTCCTGCCAGTTTCCTTATTTATCCTGTAATTTTCTATCCAGATTATTATTATGGATGAACATGCACTAAATTAACCAAAATGCCACCTGGCTTGCTGATTTCCTCTGGAATTTAGCGCATGTTCATCTATAATAATAATCTGGATAGAAAGTTACAGGATAAATAAGGAAGAACAACTTACTTTATAGATCCATTACAAATATGCAGAGCGTTCTGTCTCTGCGCTCCGACCCGTGCGTCATGTTTGTGCTGCCTGCGCTGTTCGCCCGGTCTCGTCCTGTTCCTCCGGGCTTGTAGTCCCCACCGCTCACCTACTAGTTCTGTTAGTACGTCCCCATCGTCACCCTGATCCTAGTTTCCGTTTGTTCCCTTGCCCCGTCGGGCAGATCAGGCCAGGTCACCGTTGCTCGACGGGGGACACTGCCCCTCTTTCCTACCCCATGCTCCCAACGGGTGGTACCCCGCAACTGCCCAGGTTTCCCGCGTCTTGCCCAGGCTTCTGTGTCCATGCCTGGGAGGCGGCCCTGCTAAGGAATTATGTGACCCGCCCGGAGGGCTTTGCCCCTTTCCTACCCCTCGCCTCCGTCAGGTAGGTCAAGCCAGATTGTCGTTATCGGACTCTGTCTCACCATGAACTTCGAGACCCCGCCTCGCCATGAACTCCAGGATCCCACCTCGCCATGAACTCCGGGATCCCGCTTCGAATGCCTGAACCCCAGAGTTACCCCTGCACACCATGTCCACCTTGCACCCCATGGTCTCCCATATTGTTCTATCCTTTAGTTATTCTTGTCCTGCCCCTAGTACTTCAGTGCCTGCGTCCTGCACTTCCGCCCATTCCATGTCCTCCTGTGACACCGACTGGTTTACGGCGACACAAAGGAGACTGCAGATGCTGGAAATCTCCTGCGATACACAAACTGAGCTGGGAAAGCTCAGCAAGTCAGACAGCATCTACGGATGGGAATATGCAGTCGACGGTCAGGCCGAGACCCTTTATGAGGACAGGAAGAGCAGAGGGAAAAACTGGAAAAGGAAGATTTACAAACTCGCTCTCTCTCCGCACTGACAAATTCAGTACGGCGCAACAGACTGAAGCACTCTAGCTGCAGTGCCTGTGAAATGTATTCACCCCTTGGAAGTTATAATATTTGATTGTTTTACAATAGTGAACCTCAGTGGATTTAATTTGGCTTCGTTGACACTGGTAGACAGAGAAAAAAAATCTCCGTGTCAAAGTGAACAAAGATCACTAAAAAGTAATCTACATTACTTACAAATATAAAGCAAAGTAATTGATTGCATAAGTATTCACCCCCTTTACTATGATACACATAAGCATCACTGCTGTGGAGATTAGAAAATCGCCAGAGAGGAGTAAATCTGTGGAATTCTCTTCCACAGACTGCGGACGAGGTCAAGGTTGTGTGTATATTAAAACCGAAAGTTGATAATTTACTGGTCGGTCAGGGGATCAACGGATAAGGCGAGAGGTCAGGTGTATGGGGCTGATTGGGATCCAGGATCAGCCATGATGAACTGGCGGAGCAGACTCGATGGGCCTAATAGCCTAACTCTGCTCCTATGTCTTCAGATCTTATGGCGCATCCAATGAGTCATATAAGTTTTTAAATGGAGACCAAAGTGTGCAGACAAAGTGTTTCGATTTATGGTCGTCAAAACACACCTGCACCTAGAAGCTGCAACTGCTGGTGAGTATGTATCCTGACAAAAACTACACCACGAAGACAAAAGGACCATAAAGGTTATTGAAAAGCACAAGTCAGGAGACGGATACAAGAAAATTTATTGTAAAGTCACTAAATATCACTTAGAGAAGAGCTGAGACAATGATCAAGAAATTGAAACAATATGGCACGGCTACAAATGTGTCTAGAGCATGCCGACCTCAAGAACTGCAAGACGGGGACTGGTGAGGGAGGCCACCCTAGAGACCTGTGCCAACTCTGAAGGAGTTACAAGCTACAGTGCCTGAGTTGAGGGAGACTGCGCATTCAATATCTATTGACCGGGTGCTTCACCCGTCACATCTTTATGGGACAGTGGCAAAGAGAAAGTCACCGTTAAAAAGAAAACGCACATGATATCTTGGGAGAAGGCATGTGGGAGGTTCTAATGTCTGAGGAAACCCAAGTTGAGCTTTTGGCTATCAGACCAATCGCTACGTCTGGATTACATATCAAATGTAATGTATCTGAAGCCCGGGAGAGAGCAAATGTGTCTTTATATAAGTGAAGCAGAGATAAGCCTGGAAACTGGTGAAGAGAGCCTTTGAATAGTGGAGAGTCATCTAATAGATGGGACTCGGATGGGCAGGATTTACCTTCAGAAACATGTTGTTTCTCCGGCGGGGATTTAGTTTCACAGAATGGGCAACGGAGTGACAGATGGAATGCAGCTTCCGGAAGTGTGGGGTATACACTATCAAACGAACGATTAATGTGTAGAAAAGTTTCTGACTTGGGAGAGAATTAAGAACTCAGAGACATATGGCCCTGGATGTCCTGGTGACCATCTTGCAGGTTAAATCGGTGGTAATGAATGCAAATTCAGTGCTGGTATTCATTTCAATTTGACTTTGATGCAACAGAAGTTGTGGAGGTCAAGTCATCCTTGCAGCTAAGGAAAGAATAAAAAAGATTCTTGCCTGCTGAGGAAGGAGACTGCGGTTGAGGAACAGACCACACACACAAATAAACACAGAAAAGCTTGATGGTACGAATGGCTCCGTTCCGCTCCTGCATCCAATGCCACTGGATCGTCTAAATTAACCATTGGGCCTGTTACGTACCCGTGACACATGACAGTGGTACCCTTGTCACGTGACTGGGGTTGAAGTTATACTGGACATGAGGTAATGGTGGAGTGATGTCATTTTCCCGCCAGTAGAGGTCATGTGACAGGTTTTTTCTACAGGGTATAAAAGGAAGACCCACCCTGTCAGGTGGGGCAGTTCGTGGCTGGATTTGCCAAGATGACTTCATGTTACTGTGTGATTTAAAAGGATGACGCAGTTTAGTTAGAAATGAAGTTTTATATAATGCCTAAAGTTTAAAAGGTCAGAGCCAACGGTTTCTTTGCTAAGGGAGAGTGAAGAAAAGTTTGGGAACTGGAGATCGAGAAGAATCGATTTTCGATGGATTGACTTCGACCTTGTTTGATCCTCATTCGGAAGGATTTCGTTGACTATTCTCGCTGTTGACCCCTGGGATGACCAGAAAGGGTTTGAGAATAGTGTGGAAGGAAGGTCAGTCACTTTAAGTTGTTATATTTAATAAAATTCGACGTGGGAGTTCGACGCTGGGAATCGAAGGACATCGACGTGGAAGAGAATTTACATCGCTTTAAAAAGTCTCTCCTTTTAAAAGTACCGTGAGCTTTTGAACTGTCGGCATATCGTTTTAAAATACTGCTTTCATTCGGCAATTCGCTTTAGAGAACTGAGTTTTTTTCAATACTACTTTAAAGACTGTTTGGGACTGCAACGCTATTAAGAACTGTTTGATTCAGCTGCCAGCAGCTGGTTTCGGGTCATTGTTTGGGTTTGTTTACTTTTGAAGGGGGTTTGTTATCAGTGTTTAATAAACGTGTTATTTGTTATAAAACCTCTTGCCTAACTCATCTATATTATTGTTGCCCGAATACGTAACATAAATATGGGGGTACGTCCGGAATTGAATTATTTGTGTTTAAAAAGTTTTTTTGAATTTTGAGTCGGTGTTTTGGTAACGGGAATTGCTCGATTTTTTTTGTTTGATTGGCTTGTGAGTGGTATTCGGCAACGATGAATATTGATGAGTTTCTGGATTCGCCAGTCGCGGATTTGTTAGCGAAGGCGAAAAAAACTGAAGTCTCTGAACTTGCTAATCGGTTACATCTTAAAGGGATCTTGCCAACTACATCAAAAGCTGTAATACAGAGAAAGATCGCATCACATTTTGTGGCTTCGGGTCATTTTGAAGAATCGATTTTAGAATCGTTTCCAATAAGTAATCTGGAGATGCAGTTGCAAATTGAACAAATGATGTTAGAAAGGTGTAAATTGGAAATTGAACAAAAGCAGAGAGATTTTGAATATGCAATGGAGAAATTAAGGTCTGTAGAACAGTCTGCTAATTCTAAAAAACCGTTTGTTGCTAGCCAAGAAATTAAATTGGTCCCTCCATTTAGTGAAACAGAAGTGGAGAGATATTTTCAACATTTTGAAACTATTGCTCGGATGTCAGAGTGGCCGAAAGATAAATGGTCAGTGTTATTACAGAGTGTAATCAAAGGCAAGGCACAACAGGTTTACACAGCTTTGACTGCTGCACAAGCATTAGATTATGATATTGTGAAAGAAAATATTCTCAAATCGTATGAGTTGGTCCCAGAAGCGTACAGGGAAAGATTCAGGAGTTTGAAAAAGTCTGTGGAAAAGACTTATGTGGAATTTGCCTATGATAAAGCTATGTGTTTTGAGAGATGGGTTTCTTCTAAAAATGTAGATGAGGACTATGAGACATTGAAAGAGCTGATTTTAATGGAGGAATTTAAAAGAAGCATTCCTGTTGAAGTAAGGACCTACTTAAATGAAAGGGATACTGATAAATTGCAGGACTGTGCTAGATTAGCTGATGAGTATGTTTTAATCCATAAGAATAAATTTCCTCAGGGTAGAATTTTCAAGAGGAAAAATAATATGGAGACTCCAGGTAAATTAGAAATTAAATTAGAGGTTAATGAGAGAGGTAAGGAGGAAGGAAAACCTGTGAAGGAAAGACAGTTTGGTCTTATTTGTAACTATTGTAAGAAGCCTGGCCATGTGATAGCTAACTGTTTCAAATTGAAAAAGAAAGAGAAGGAAGCAGTTCCAGATGCTTGTGTGCAACATACTAAAGCACCTGTAAAGTTACAGGGTTTGGTAAACACAAATGAGGATTTGTTAGAGTCTGACAAAGTTAGAAAGGGATATGATCATTTTATAACTGAAGGGTTTGTATCCTTGAAAGAAGGATCTACTTTGGTGCCAATAAAGATTCTTAGGGATACTGGAGCTTCTCAATCACTGATGTTAGATAGTGTGTTGAAGTTTAATGAAGAGAGTGATACTGGTGAGGTAAATTACATAAGAGGTGTTGGAAGTGATTTTATGCCTGTACATTTACATGAAGTAAATTTAAAGTCAGGGTTAGTTACAGGATTTGTTAAGGTAGGATTACAGCATAGCTTACCTGTGAAGGGTATTTCTTTATTGTTAGGTAATGACTTGGCAGGTGGACAAGTTTTTCCTGAAGTGCATTTGACAATGGAATCAGAGGAACCAGAGGTGAATTCTAACACAGATTTTTCTTGTGTTGTGACTAGAGCTATGGCTAAAAAGATTGATGTGCAGAATGAGGTTGTTACTCATGACTGTTCAACTCAGGATTTGAGTTTTGAGGATGTGTCAGAAACTTTCTTACCTTCGTTGTTTGAACAAGGTTCTGGGAGTAAGTCTGACTATGAAGATTTATCTCTGTCACGGAAGGAGATGATAGCAGAGCAGAATAGAGATCCTGAGATTGTAAAATTAAGGGAACAAGCTTTACTAGGTAGTGAAATTGAGAAGGTGTCAGTAGGATATTATTTGGAAAAAGGAGTGTTAATGAGGAAGTGGAGGTCGCCTACAATTCCTGCAAGTGAGGAATGGAATGTTGTTTACCAGGTAGTTGTTCCTAAAGTTTATCGGAATGAGATTTTGACTTTAGCTCATAGTGTGCCTTTAGGTGGACATCAAGGGGTAAGGAAAACTGTGGACAAGATTTTAAAACATTTTTACTGGCCTGGTTTAAGAAAAGATGTGGCGATGTTTTGTAAGACGTGCCATACTTGTCAAATTGTGGGTAAACCGAATCAGGTTACACCAGTAGCTCCATTACAACCTATTCCAGCATTTGGTGAACCGTTTTCTAAAGTTATTGTAGATTGTGTTGGTCCATTACCAAAGACAAAAACTGGTTATCAGTATTTGTTGACTATCATGTGTACTTCGTCTAGGTTTCCAGAGGCAGTACCACTTAGGAATATAAAAGCTAAAACTGTGACGAAGGCTCTTATAAAATTCTTTACTTATTTTGGATTGCCTAAGGAAATACAAACTGATCAAGGTAGTAATTTTATGTCTGGATTGTTTCAACAGATAGTTTATAAATTGGGAGCTAAGCAAATTACTTCGTCTGCGTACCATCCAGAATCGCAAGGTGCTTTGGAGAGGTTTCATTCTACTCTCAAGAATATGATTAGGACATATTGTGTGGAGAATGAAAGTGACTGGGATGAGAGTATAAGCTTACTTTTATTTGCAGTAAGGGAATCGGTACAGGAATCTTTAGGGTTTAGTCCATTTGAACTTGTGTTTGGACATAGAGTTAGAGGACCTTTAGCTTTATTGAAGGAACAGTGGATTAGTAAGGAAGTGCATACTAATTTGTTGGACTATGTTTTGAAATTTAAGGACTGGTTACATAAAGCTTGTAGCTTAGCCAAGGAAAATTTGAAGTTGGCTCAGGAGAAAATGAAGACTTGGTATGATAAGGAAGCTAGGATGAGGATGTTTAAGCCTGGAGATAAGGTGTTGGTTTTTTTCCCAGTGCAGACAAATCCTTTACAAGCTAGATTTCATGGACCTTATGAAATTGTGTCTAGAGTTAATGATGTGGATTATGTAATAAAAACTCCAGATCGTAGAAGGTCAACACAACTTTGCCACATAAATATGATTAAACCATATTTTGAGAAACAATCTGATACTGTGACTGTTGTGGTTAGTGAGAATGAGTTTGATTTAACTGGGAACATGATAGATGATTCATCTGACTTTCATTCTAAATCTAACATTGTTTCTGTTAGGTTACCTAATTCGACTATTTTGGAAAATATGGATGAGAAATTAGCACATTTACAGCTAGAGCAGAAACAACAGATGAAGGAATTGATTTTTAAGTATAAGGATTTGTTTCCAGATGTTCCGAGAAGGACTACTATAGCTTCACATGATGTAGATGTTGGAGATGCCAAACCTATTAAACAACATCCATATAGGATGAACATGGAAAAATGTGAACTTGCTGAGAAAGAAATTGAATACATGTTAGAGAATGATATTATTAGACATTCTAACTCGAATTGGAGTTCGCCATGTGTTATGGTGCCAAAACCTGATGGTAGTATTAGGTTTTGTACGGACTATAGAAAGGTGAATGCTGTAACGAAAACAGATGCCTATCCAATTCCTAGAGTGGATGATTGTGTAGATAAGGTTGGAAAAGCAAAGTTCCTTACAAAGATTGATTTATTGAAAGGGTATTGGTGTGTTCCACTAACGGACAGAGGTAGAGAGATTTCTGCATTTGTAACTCCATCTGGGTTATATGAGTATAATGTTCTTCCATTTGGGATGAAGAATGCGCCAGGTACTTTTCAGAGGATGATTAATTCTGTGATTCAGGGTTTGAAAGATACTGATGCTTATATTGATGATTTAGTGACAGGAAATGATACTTGGGAAGCACACATTATTGCGGTGGAGAAATTGTTTGAAAAGCTTTCAAAAGCTAACTTGACTATTAATTTAGCCAAGAGTGAATTTGGACATGCTACTGTGACTTACCTTGGTTACGTTGTAGGTCAAGGTAAGGTAGCTCCTGTTCAGGCAAAAGTTCAGGCAATTTTGGAAATTCCCACTCCGACGGGGAAAAAAATTCTCAGAAGGTTTTTGGGAATGGTAGGATATTATCGAAAATTTTGTAAGAATTTTGCTAATGTTGCCCTTCCATTAACTAACCTTCTGCAGAAGAATGTGAAGTTTGTGTGGACAGTGTTTTGTCAGGAAGCATTTGAAAAATTGAAAACAATGATATGTGAACAACCTGTGCTTAAGGCACCTGACTTTGAAAAACCTTTTTCATTAGCTGTGGATGCTAGTGATGAAGCTGCGGGAGCAGTATTGATGCAAAAGAATGAGGGTGATGAGGTTGATCATCCAGTAGCTTACTTTTCTAAGAAATTTAATAAGCATCAAATAAACTATTCAACAATAGAGAAAGAATTGTTATCTCTTGTTTTAGCTTTGGAATATTTTGAGGTATATGTTGGTACAACTCAAAAACCACTTATTGTTTACACTGATCATAATCCGTTAGTTTTTCTGAGTAAGATGAAAAACAAAAACAGAAGATTGTTAAATTGGAGTTTGATGTTACAAGAGTACAATATTGTGATAACTCATATTAAAGGTAAAGATAATGTGGTTGCTGATTGTCTATCTCGATGTTGAATGTACAATGGTTTTTTTTTGGAGTGGTTTTTTTTTATTGTAACACTCCTACTGTATTGTATATTGTGTATGTTATATGATTTATACATTTGTTTTTTCTTGTAAGTAATTGTTAAAAATTTTTGTTCTTGTCAGACCAAAAATGTTTTTTTTGGAGGGAGGTGTTACGTACCCGTGACACATGACAGTGGTACCCTTGTCACGTGACTGGGGTTGAAGTTATACTGGACATGAGGTAATGGTGGAGTGATGTCATTTTCCCGCCAGTAGAGGTCATGTGACAGGTTTTTTCTACAGGGTATAAAAGGAAGACCCACCCTGTCAGGTGGGGCAGTTCGTGGCTGGATTTGCCAAGATGACTTCATGTTACTGTGTGATTTAAAAGGATGACGCAGTTTAGTTAGAAATGAAGTTTTATATAATGCCTAAAGTTTAAAAGGTCAGAGCCAACGGTTTCTTTGCTAAGGGAGAGTGAAGAAAAGTTTGGGAACTGGAGATCGAGAAGAATCGATTTTCGATGGATTGACTTCGACCTTGTTTGATCCTCATTCGGAAGGATTTCGTTGACTATTCTCGCTGTTGACCCCTGGGATGACCAGAAAGGGTTTGAGAATAGTGTGGAAGGAAGGTCAGTCACTTTAAGTTGTTATATTTAATAAAATTCGACGTGGGAGTTCGACGCTGGGAATCGAAGGACATCGACGTGGAAGAGAATTTACATCGCTTTAAAAAGTCTCTCCTTTTAAAAGTACCGTGAGCTTTTGAACTGTCGGCATATCGTTTTAAAATACTGCTTTCATTCGGCAATTCGCTTTAGAGAACTGAGTTTTTTTCAATACTACTTTAAAGACTGTTTGGGACTGCAACGCTATTAAGAACTGTTTGATTCAGCTGCCAGCAGCTGGTTTCGGGTCATTGTTTGGGTTTGTTTACTTTTGAAGGGGGTTTGTTATCAGTGTTTAATAAACGTGTTATTTGTTATAAAACCTCTTGCCTAACTCATCTATATTATTGTTGCCCGAATACGTAACAGGCCTTCGCCCATAACCTCAATAAAGTGCCCATCAGCGGCTTCTACCATGTTGCGGTCATTGAGATGCGTTGTTCCTTCCTAAGGAACACACGGGAAAATAAAAATGACCGTGCCTTCCTCACAATGTCATGCAAGCTACCGTGAGAATTAGATCTTTTGTGTGAATTTAGACGGATTTCCTTTTGAAGGAAATATTTCCGCAAGGTGCGCGGCTTCCTCTCCGTTACCAAGAAGAAACGATGTTATAGGTCATTTGACTGATCAGTATTTACACTGGAGAACCGGATTATTCATCGAAAGACGTGTGGCCGGGAGGAAGGCGGAGTTATGGGAACAATAAAACTAAAATGTCGGGTGAGTTTACCAATCGGTAGGAGGTTGAAGCCGCGATCTGCGGGTGACGAAGTGTCTGTTCCCCTGCCGTGTCTCTCTCGGGCTCTAAACCAGTTTTATTCTCGCCGCTGTCACGTTTCCAATCACCGCCAATTCTGTCGTGTTAAGATGGAAAACACAACCACCTCCTCTGAGAAGAACTTAAATATTCTGATTCTTAATTAGTTGAATAACTAACGTGAGCGGATATTTCGCTGCGCTGATGAACTGCTCTCTGAATCTAGACTGAGTTATTCCATAAATAAACGTGTTAGTGCAGCAACTTAATATCACCGACATCTGTCCAGAGTGTTCAAGTGTGTATTCAGAATCGTTGTAATTATTTTGATCCAACCCGGCAATGGTGTAATAAAGGAATTCGGCAACACTCACCGACCACAGGATGATGAAGCTTCCGGAGATGGTGAGAAGTAAGATCACAGACCTCCTCCTGCTCTCCATCTCCGGGTCACTGCGGTTCTCCGCCTTGCTCTGACCCCTCAGCCCCTTACGGACGCGACTCGTCACTAAAATGTGTCTGACTGTCAGAGCGTTGAACAATATTATCAACGCAAATGGGAGGAATGGCGTTAGAACAGCGGAAAGCCATCTGTATCCCACCCACCCGAGATCCGTATAGTAGACCGGCTTTGTAATACAGTCCCAGGGTATATTGTCAATCACGTTCACAGGATTATATATAAAGAAATAGGGCACATTTTTAAACCAGAATAGAATGCCAGTTGTTGTCAGAACAACAGCCGCAGTTTTCCCGGTGCAATACTTTGCTTTCCGCTTCTGACAACAGATGGCGACAAACCGATCAAACGTAAAAGTGACGGTGAACCAGACAGAACAGTCAGTGGCTGCCAGTCCCAGTGCAGCGATCGCACTGCACACGGGGGTGATGTCCAGGAAAGTCCCGGGGAAGTAGTAATAACTGATCCGCCACAATATTACCCGAAAGATAATGGTTAGTAGATCCGCCGTTGCCATGGCCACCAGGTAGCGAGTGGTGCAGGTAGAGAGGCCGCACTTTCCCCGGGACAGGATCACAATCGCCACCAAATTCACTGGGGGAACAATAACAAGAATGAGTGAATTACTGTCTCGCCTCTCAATGGGTCTCAGGGCAGAAATAGGCTGCAAATTCAGAACTATCAAATTTTGTAGACAACTCATTTCTGGAGGCTTAAAAGCTGCAAAGCGAGAGTCTCAGCTGCACAACACGTGTGTATGTTGCGTGAACGGTAACGACACTCGGTACTGGGAGCGATTTCAGTGACTGGAATCACCGAGGTGCTTAGATGAAATCAAAGTGAATCTCCCACCATTTGGTTTTCGACTGGTGTTTAAAGATCAGTCGATGGTGATTGCCGCGATCTTGTCACCTACCTTTTGGCACTTTTCCCACAGCGCGAAATCACGGTCCCCCCACTTCTGTCTACGTAAAAAGTTCAGAGCAAATTTATTTCCCCCGTTCGCATGTCTTGAACTCCTCCTGACCCGTTTGTCACCCGCACTCTGCGGCCCCTCTTATTTCGCTTATTTTGAATTCTGCAACGACTCTTGGCGGGATTCATTCACACTATTTATACGTATACGATCAGAAATTTCCAATTGTTGCTTTTAAAGATTTTGACATATTCGCTGAACGTTTCAGGTATTTTGAACCATCGTGACTGCACCATCCAATTTTCAAAGGAAAGACAATGTAGGCACCTGTACTTCAAAACATCTGCCTCGTTTAGGGGTTGATCCAAATTACTGCAGCACCTTTCTAAATGCTTTGATGGTTATTGTTCCAGAGCGGAGTCTCACCTGTATCTTATCCCGTCTAAACTGTAATGGACACTTCACCTCACGGATAATAGCGCCTAGAAACAAAACCCGGCCCACTAAAACGCACACAGATCCTCATTTGAATTTTCGAAACTCCCGATGGGTCGGAGTCTAACTCAATGGTGATGTCCACCGCTCTTCCCTGAATCTCAACGGGGTTCCGCTTCCTGGGTTACCATCAAACTTGCAGCAATTTCTATAAACACGGCGCAATACATATGAATTTGAATTTAAATCATGTTTAACAGTTGTTACAGAATCAGACCAAGTGACCCGTAAAGGTGCCAAGCGCACTGGATTACCGGAGTTTAACTTGTCAGCGTCTTTGCCTTGATAAATCAAAACTGCGCGATATGAATAAAAAACAATCCATCTCCGAGATATTCCATTCTGCATCTGTTTCAACTGCCGGTTTATTTTCTGACGAGGTCACGGATTAATCCGCAAGGGAACTTCTGAACGAACACAGTGTTTTGTCACAATGTCTGCACCGCACTCACTGATACACCGGCATCACAACGCCGTCGGTAACTGAACGAGTCTACAGTCCGCGCACACAAACTGTTAGTTCGCCGATGTTCTTACCAGGGACACCGATAACGGCAATGATCATGTAATATATCTTTCTCACACGGAAAAATGTTTCAAGCATTCTCTGTGAGATTCAGCCTGTCTTCCAGCTGCCCGCGATCTCGCTGAAGAAACTCTGAGCTGATGAATCTCCACGGTCATTCATTTATACTCGCTCCAGCACACTGAATATTCAATTCTACACAAGGATGACGTGTCTTCCGACAGCTGGGGTAAAAATAAAGATGATGCCATTCAATTAAAATCCCAGTTGTGATGAGGTATGGATAGGTTGACACGAAATTGCAAAATTTCAAAGATGAGGAGATGATCTTGGAGAAGTCAGTGAATGTTGTTGTGAAACACTCTCAGGTTCATCTCTCGGTTTCATGATTGTTATTGTTGATCTTGTCCATTCCGAGACTCCACAGATTAATCACACACCAATGATATGCTGCCACTGGTCTACTTTGTTTCACTCTGGGAATTGTCTCGTTCATGGATCTTGCTATAGAAATATATTTTTAAAAATATGTTGCTATAACACAACACACGTAAAATGCTGGAGGATCTCAACAACCCAGGCACCGTCTGTGGAAATTCATAAACAGTCGACGTTTCTGGCCCAGACCTTTCATCAAATTAATTAATTTTTCGGCAACCACAACAATTCCATCAACGAAAAGCTGAATTTCCCAGTAGCAAATCATTTAATTTCCTAAACCAATTCCCGGGCCGACATGTCGGTTCATGGCCAGCTCTTCTGACACCATGATGATGCCCCTCTCAGTTTGCAGGAAAAACACCTTATGTTCTGCCCAGGTAAACTTCAACCTTATGCCATGAACATGGATATGCCTGTCTTCCGGTGTTTTCTCCTTCCCCTTCCCCTTTTCTTCATTCCCCTAATCTGGCCTATTGCTCTTTTCCCCACCTGTCTGTCACCTCCCTCCGGATCATTTCCGATATCAGCGGAGAATGTGTCATTCTCTCCTTGAAGCGGAGGAGCTAGAGGGGCTTCACACAGATGTTTAAAAATCACTGGCGAGGTACATGTGTTCAGTAGTGAAACCATTTCACCACATCAGGTGCATCCAAAAAGGAGGGAATTGGTTTCCTGGATATGTACGTTTTAGTACAAGTTACCGTAGGGCGTTTCCAATTAACTCCCCCTAGTTCCTGCACGATGCTATAGTAATTTAACCAGCTCCACTTTAATACTCCTTCACAAGGTCCATGCTTGTCCTTCTCAGCAGTTATGGTCAAATTTAAGGGGTTGTGGTAACTGTTTGGTCTGGAATGTCGGTCAGCTGCCAGGTTCATTACCCAACGCCAGATCCAGTACAACTTCTCCTCTTGTTGGAAAATGTAAATATTGATTTAAAAACAACACCTGGATACCCCATCGAAACCACTTGCACTAACAAGGTTCCAGCTGATATTCCGTTGTTTGCTATGACATCGGTGATCATGTTCTTTCCGCGACGAGGCCTTAAATCAGCTACGTTTTCTCTTGACGAGATGATCCTCATCTCTTGTCACCCATTGTTCCTTCAGTTTCCCAACCTTTCCCTGCCTTGATGGGACAAACCTATTCGGAACCCCAGGCAAGTGCTGCCTAACATTCCGCCATCTTTCCGTTGTGCATTTCCCAGAGCACATCCGACACGATTTAAACTCCGTTTCCAGACTTATAGCATCATAATTCCACTTCCCACAACTAATTCCTTTAGAAATACAAACAGAGCCGCGGGGAGTTAGCGGGACGGTATGATTCGAGGTCTGACACGGGCTGAAGGGAGGTCGTGGGACAGCGTGATTAGTTTAGATACTGACAAGGACGGGGATGGGTGGAGAGAGAGCGACAGTCTGGGGACTGACGTGGGCCTGTGGGAAGAGAACGGGGTCGTCGGATTAATCTGGGGATTGAAGCACTCTGTAGGGAGAGAGTGGGGCAGTGGCATTCGTCTAGGGACTGACACGGACTGTGGGGAGAAAGTGGGACAGTGTGATTAGCTCGGAGACTGACCTGGGCTGTGGGGAGAGAGCGGGAGAGTGTGATTAG
Organism: Hemitrygon akajei; assembly: GCF_048418815.1. Taxonomy (NCBI): domain Eukaryota; kingdom Metazoa; phylum Chordata; class Chondrichthyes; order Myliobatiformes; family Dasyatidae; genus Hemitrygon; species Hemitrygon akajei. Next base: position 1,329,038 of record NW_027331988.1, read on the forward strand.
TTCAGGGACTGACACACGACTGTGGGAATAGAGTGGGACAGATTAGTTTGGGGATACGGGCTGTGAATAGATTGTGTGACAGTCTGATTAGTTCGGAGACTGACGGGCTGTGGGAAGAGAGCGGGAGAGTGTGATCAGTTCGGGGACAGACAAGGGCTGTGGGAAGAGAGCGGGAGAGTGTGATTAGTTCGGGGACAGACAAGGGCTGTGGGAAGAGAGCGGGAGAGTGTGATTAGTTCGCAGACTGACGGGCTGTGGGAAGAGAGCGGGAGAGTGTGATTAGTTCGCAGACTGACGGGCTGTGGGAAGAGAGCGGGAGAGTGTGATTAGTTCGGGGACAGACAAGGGCTGTGGGAAGAGAGCGGGAGAGTGTGATTAGTTCGGGGACAGACAAGGGCTGTGGGAAGAGAGCAGGAGAGTGTGATTAGTTCGGGGAAAGACAAGGGCTGTGGGAAGAGAGCGGGACAGTGTGATTAGTTCGCAGACTGACGGGCTGTGGGAAGAGAGCGGGACAGTGTGATTAGTTCGCAGACTGACGGGCTGTGGGAAGAGAGCGGGAGAGTGTGATTAGTTTGGGGACAGACAAGGGCTGCGGGAAGAGAGCGGAACAGTGTGATTAGTCCGCGGACTGACACAACTGTGGGGATAGAGAGTGACGGTGTGATTAGTTTGGGGATACGGGCTGTGGGGAGAGTGTGGGACAGTGGGATTAGTTCAGGGACTGACACGAGTCTGTGGGGCAATCATGGTGCATTAGGAATACTTTGGGTTTGACACGTGTTTGTGGGATTACTCTGAGGACTGACGCAGGGCTACAGGATTAGTCCGTGTTCCCTCTTAATGAATGGAGGCTGCTGGAACACAGTGAATCACAATAAAATATTAATATTATTATATTTTACACAAGTCCTCTGCTTGTCTTATTCCATAAAGAGTTAAAGTGACCTACCGAGCTAACTTACGATAACACAACGAACTCCTTTATTTCCATCGAGGAGCTCCCCCTGACGGCCCGATGCCGCATTACCGCTCTCTCACTCCACACTTTCGTTGAGCCCACTGGGACAGAGGAAACAGGAGCCTGCTCTTAACCCTCCGTTCGTCTGGATGGTCGCACACTCTCCGGTAAAAGCCTCCGCCACCTTCCGAGAAGCTGATGCCGTGATGAATACCCAAATACAAAACACAAAGTACACTGCATATGCTGTGGTCAAATTAACACGCAGATACAAGCAGGTCGGGCAGCATCCGCTACCCCTTGGGCCCGAAAGGGTTGCGAAGACTCTCTGTACACAGTCCTGTGATGCTCCCCCTCCTCCAGCTCCCTCCGCGCCTGAACCAGAAGCCTGTGGTAGCTCAGAAAGGCCACTCAGGAGTCTGGGGTGTTTTGGGCCGGGAGTGAGGTTAGGCACCGGCGGGTCTCCATATCCAAGAGAGGTAGGTGGAAACGGAAGGGGCTGGGGTGCTGCGGGTTATGATCGACCACGATACAGGCCAGATCCTCGTCAAGGAACTCTCCCCGAGCTCCATTCCGCGCCGTCTCCAGGGTGCACTGAGCACCATCTGCGACTCCAGACTAGACAGGTTGCTGGCTTTGTCCCCGGCTTGATCCTCCGGGAGAAACTTCGCCTCCCGCCGATAGGCAGGGAGACAGTGCTTTCCGAGAAGCGCAGGACTCGGATGAAGGGACAGTGATCCCTGTGGAGAAAGGGAGCGAGGGTCAGTTCGGAGGGAAGAGAAGGTGTCGTGGAGATGGGGAGAAGTGCAGTGGTAGGATGTAAACGGCTCTGTCAGATCAATTGCGACAATGTGACAGGTGCGCATGCGCTGTTTGATAGCGCGGGGTGTATCGACTGGAACTCTTGCATGTATGAGGCACTCGCTTCGCGCGGGCTTTCCAGTGTCCGTGTTTTTCGTCTTGGGTGGGTTCGGTTCGGCCCCCACACTATAAATTGCGCAGAGTGTCCCATTAGTAACATGACTGATTATAAGTGTTTCATCATACCACTTTGCGCGTTAGTAACATGAGCCAACGGGTGTGGTCACAGAGATGGGGAAGGAGGGTGAAGACCGGTTGAGGAAAGGGAGATCGCAGAAAAAGTGTGGGAAGAAGTGGGGTGAGGCAGGCGGGGTGGGGGAGGTCAGCGAGATGGCACGGGTTGCTTGTTTCAGAGGGACTATAGAATGGAAGCGCTGTAATGCCAGAATGCCCTGTAGGAGGGAAGTCCTCTAATCCCCTAATGCATTTATGGACAGTGTTCTCTGACTCATACTTCCCTTCCTCATCCCAGTCTCTCTCTCTCTCTCTCTCTCTCTCTCTCTCTCTCTCTCTCTCTCTCTCTCTCTCTCTCTCTCTCTCTCTCTCTCTCTCTCTCTCTCTCTCTCTCTCTCTCTCTCTCTCTCTCTCTCTTTCTCTCTCTCTCTCAATCCCAGTGTCTATTTCCGTCCTAAAGTCATTTACTCACGTCTCTCTCTATCCACCCGTCTCTCCAACCCCTCCGGGCACCAGTACCTAAACCTACCTCTCTCTCTATCGCTTTTCACCCCGACCCGGTCTCTCCGTCCCACCTCTCCGTCACATGAGTTATTCTCCCTACCCGCCGTCACTCCTACACTCCCCCAACCCACATCCCCCCACCCCGTCTCGGGTCTCGACTTCCGAGTTCTCTTCCAATATCCTTATTCACATCGATCTCTCTCCCTTTCCCGAATACGTCTCCTCACCCCAGATCTCTCGGCTTCCCCGGCCTCCCTCCCCATGGCCTTTCTCTGACCCCTCGGTCGCTCACTACCCCACCGGTCTCTCTCCCAAGTCTCTACTCCATCTCTACCCTATCTCTGTCATACAATTCTCCCTCTACCTCGCCCCTACTCCGTTTCCCTCTCCCTCTGCCGTTTCTCCTCTCCTAGAATCTCGGCCGCGTCTCTCGCAGCCTCTCGCCCTTCCCTTCTCAGACTCTCGCCGTCGTCTCTCTACATTCCCCACTCTCTTTCTCCTCCCACCCGTCTCTCACATTCTCTCTATCCCGTCTCTCCCCAACCCCGACCTCTCTTTCCCAGCCTCTCTCTCTACCTACCCCAACCTCTCACCCTCGCTCCGGACGTTTCCTCCGCCATTCTGTTTCTCATCCAGTCGCGCTCTCGACCCCCGGTCTCTGCATAGTCCCCTCTCCGTTCCCGTTTCTCTCTCCCGGCTCTCTCCCTCCCGCTTTCTGCCGACACCAAACACCCGATTCCGATCTCTCTCCACACCAGATCTCTCGACTTCCCTGACCTTTCTCTACCCTCATCTTTCTCACGTTACCTCACCAGTCTCTGTCCCCGTTTCATTCTCCCGAGTAACCACCCGCTCCCCCCCGCCCGACTCTCTGGCCAGTGTCGACTCCTTTTCCGGGTAATAACTTTTCTCTTCATTGACAATTCATGGAGTGTCGTGAAGATGGTCTCTGAACCTTCGTGTTTTATAGTTAAAATAATAAAATTTACTTTCTGGTAAATACAGATTCTGTGTACCTCACTGATCATTATTACAAGCGGTGATTCTTCTAACAGTGGTGTCCATCATTAAAGTTGCCCCACCAACAGGTCCCGCCATCTACACAGTGTTACCACCGGGATGGAGATACAGAAGCCAGAAAGCTCACGCTCAGCGATTCAGGAACAGCCTCTTCACCTCCGCCACCTTCAACTCAGGTTTGTTTTTTCTCTATATTTAATTATCTTGTATTTAATTGTACTGCTACCGTAAAGTAACGAATATCACGACTTACGCCTATGATATTAAATCTGGTTCTAATTCTGATTCAGTTGCAGCGAGGATTTGTCAGTTTGAATTAGATGAAAGTCTGTCAGAACCTTGTGTGACGAAAGACTCTACTGTGCTGTAATATGCTACTTTCTATGCTCTATCTAGTGTACCGTATCTCACTATTTATGTCCAGTCGATTAATTATTTAAAGCTACGACGCCTTCCTTTCCATACTATTCTCAACGCGTCTGATAATATTGCAGGATCATTTAACAACAATAGGCCATAAATACCAGTGCCGGCCACAGGATGATATCAATAGTTTTGCTCGGAAGGGACTCGTCAAGTATTACGTAATGATGAATTATCCTCGGTGTTCAGACTACGCTGGTCATGGGGTATGAAGGGAAGTATCTGGACAAACAGTAATATTAGCGATAGTCAGAATGGGCCAGTGCGTAGGAGGTCATGTCTAACCAATCTCACAGAGCTTTACGAGGTAGCTACCAGGAATGGTGTTGAAGGCAAGGCAGCGGATGCCGTCTGCAGGGACTTCAGCAAGGAATTTGCAAGGTTACGTATGGGAGGATGCTCGAGATGTTTCAGTCGGGACTGGCTTTCACGATGAGGTAGTAAGATGGATTAGCCATAACTTTTCTCTTCATTGACTGTTCATTGAGTGTCCTGGAGTGAAGATGGCGTGTGAACCAACGTGCTTGTTTAGTTGAAATAATAAAAGTTACTTGTTGGCAAATGCAGATTCTCTGTTCCTCACTGATCATTATTACTGGGGATGATTCTTGTCACAGTGGCGTCCATCAGTAAAGTTGCCCACCAACAGGACGTGCCCTCTGCACAGTGTTACCATCGGGATGGAGATACAGAAGCCGGAAAGCTCAGGCTCAGCGATTCAGGAACAGACACTTCCCCTCCGCCACCTGCAACTCATGTTTTTGTTTTTATCTCTAAATTTATTTATACTCTGTTTCATTGCACTGCTACAGTAAAGTTAACAAATTTCACCACATACCCCGATGATATTAAATCTGGTTCTGATTCTGATTCAGATGCAGCGGGGATGTGTTAGTTGGAACTTAAATTAGATGAAAGTCTGTCAGAACCTCGTGAGACGATGGGCTGTACTGTGCTGTAATATTCTATGTTCTATCTAGTGTACCATATCTTACTATTTAAGTCCAATCGATTAATTATTTAAAGCTACGACGCCTTCCTTTTCCAGATTACTCTCAATACGTCTGGTAATAGTGCAGGAGAACTTAAAAACAGGAGGCCTTAAATGTGAGTGCCGACCGCAGCATGATATCGATAGTTTTGCTTGGAAAGGACTCGTCAAGAACTACGAAATGAGGCGTCGAGACTACCCTGGTCATGGGGTATGACAAGAAGTATCTGGATAAACAGGAACATGAACGATAGTCATTATGGGCCAGTGCGTAGTAGGTCTTGTCTAACCAATCTCACAGAGCTTTACGAGGTAGTTACCAGGAATGGTGTGGAAGGCAAGGCAGTGGATGCCGTCTAACAGGGACTTCAGCCAGGAATTTCTCAAGGTTCCGTAGGGGAGGATGTTCGAGGAGGTTCAGTCGCTTGGCTTTCACGATGAGGTAGTAAATTGGATTCGCCATTGGGTATGTTGGGGAAGCTAGAGTGTGGTAATGGATGGTTGTCTCTCTGACTTTTGACCTATGATAAGTGGAGTGTCCCAGGGATCGTTGCTGTGCCTATTGTTGTTTGTCATCTATATCAATGATCTGGATAATAATGTCGGTAAGTGGATCAGTAGATTTGCCGATGACAACAACATAATGGGTGTAGACCACAGCGAGGAAGAGTACCGGAGCATGAAGCGGGATCAGGCCCAGCTGGAAAAATGGCTGAAAAATAGCGGATCGGAGTTAACGCAGACAAGTGTTGGACTTTGCACTTTGGAAGGACCAGCCAGGGTTGGTCTGACACAATGAGAAATAGGGCACTGAGGAGTACGATAGAACAAGCGAATCTGGGAATGCAGGTCCATAATTCAATGAAATTTGTGGCACAGTTAGACAGGGTCGTAGAAACAGCTTTTCGCACATTGGCCTTCCTAGACCAAAGTACTGAGTACAGGAGTTGGGACGTTACGTTGCTGTGGTTTCAGGCTTTATTGGGGCCCAGTTTGGAATATTGTGTGCGGTTGGACTCAACTACCTGCAGGAAACATGCAAATAAGACTGAAAGAATACAGAAGAAAATATTGCACGGCTATTGCCGGGACTGAATGTTTTGAATTAAAGGGAAAGTTTACATAAGTTAGCACTTCATTTCCGAGCGGGTAGAAGACTGAGGGGAGATTTGATAGAGGTATACAACATTATGACGTGTATAGAGAGTGTATATTCTCCAATGGCCTGCGATGGTTTTGAAGGAAGACAAGTATTTGCTTTGCCTTCGCTGCGTTTTTAGTTTGTGCAATTTTGAATGTTTCATTTATTATTGATTTCGGAAGGAGACACGGATACCACACCGGCCATGTGGAATCAGGGTTAGATGGATCGAAATGTGAGCGTATCTACACCAGATACGATAGAACTACGATTCACAGGTAAATTGGCTTTAGGATAAATTGGTGTGTACTTAATTTGGGAAATTGGAATTGGCATTTTTGAAGGCTGGTTCTTTTAATAAGCACCAGGAGCTGCTGCTGAACACTGTGAAATGCTGGTTTTAAGTTGTAGGGTTCCATTCGGAAAGATTGTTTTGAAGTCATTGTAGCATCTTCCCTGTAATATGTAAATGACAGGTCAGTTCAGAAAACGCTCTGGTGCAGTCAGTCGCTCAGCGGTTTGTTTATGTCGTCAGCCCTAATTCCATAAATTATCCAGGTGTTGCTGAGTGATCAGATTAAATCGGTTATTTCCTTGGCCTATTTCTTGCAGCACTGCAACTGCAGACTCGCAATAGAGTTGTAAAGTGTACCAAAGTTTCGACTCTCCATGCGGAACACGGCTGCCCTTGGTCTTCCAGCCAGAATTCACTCTGTCTACTACATCATCTGCCTTCTGTTAGGAAGCCAATTCCGAATCAACGCAACCAGGTTTCCCTCGATCCCATGGCTCCTGACTTTCTGAATGAGTCCACTATGGGGAACTGATCAAATGCCTGACCAAGATTAATGCACCCACATCGACTGTCCTGATTCTTCTGTTTGTTTTAGTTTCACTTTTTCAAAAAATTCAATCTGACCCATAAAGGACAACATGTTATGTTGACTCTCCGTAGCAGACTACGTTTCTCCAAATACTCATAAGTTCCTTCTTCAATAATCCTCTCCAGTAGTTTACCCACTACTGTTGTAAGACTCCCTGGTCTATAATTCGAAAAACTATCCCTATTATCTTTTGTCAACAAATGAATAACATTTTCCACCCTCCAATCATCTAGTTCTACTTCTGTAGCCAGCGAAGACACAAATATCCTGTCCAAAAGCTCAGCAATATCTGATCGCCTTCCAAAATTACCTGGACTATGTCTCTTCCGGTATCGGGGAATCATCTTTTACAAAGTCTATATCCCTTCTGGCACCGTGGGATCATCTGTCATAATGTTTTCCAAGTTTCCAGCGCATCCTCCTTTCAGCGTCGGCATGTTCGAGCATATCTGCCTTTTGATGCTGTGTTCACATTGATCAATGTATTCAGTGAGGAGCTTCACCGCCTCCTTGGACTCCAGGCACTAGTTTTCCTCTTTTACCTCTGACCTGCCCACACTCTCCCCAGTCTCCTCCTGTTCTTCACAGTGCAACTCGTCAAGGATTTCTCAGATCCTACTATCACTCTTTTTAAGTCCATTCCTAAATTCCTTCTTGTCTGCATTGTGACTTGCTATAGGTTTACCTGATCCTTTCTTCCTGTTCTGTAAGTATCGTTCTTTCTTCCTCTTGACGTGTTGTTCCAACTTTCTTGTCTCCCAGGGTTACTTTACATTGTCATCCTTTCCCTGCGTCACTGAGACAAGCCTATACTGAACCCCGTGTAAGTGCTCCCTAAACAATCTCCACATATCTGTTGCGCAATACCCCGAGTGCATCATTTCCCAATGTACCTTCCTAAAATCCTGCCAGGCAGCACCATAATTCCCAGACCCTCAATTAAACACATTCCATACTCTCTTGTCCTATCCCTGGACAAGGTAAAAAGAGGGGAGTTCTGTCCTATTGTTCTGAAATGCTGACCCACCGAGAGATCTATCACCTGACCCGTTTACTTTTCTAATATTAGATCCAGTACGCACTGTTCGATAGTGCGCCTGTCGACATAGTGGCATGAATCCTTCCTGTACACAACTGAGAATTTATGCCATAATCAAACCTTTTACCCTGGGGAGATGCCAAAGAATATTGTGGCAGTTACCCATGCCAATAAAATGGTAAATGCCCAAGTCCCGCTTCCCGATCGGTTCCTCATTGTTTCCGTTGCAGGGACGGCTGTATAGAATACTCCAAATGGGGTTATTATGTTTCTGTGTTTGTCTCCCAGTCTATTCACAAACGTTGCCCTCCCTTTCTGCAGTTGCGATACTATCCCTGGTTTCCCATCGCGCTCCAGTTACACTCTGTTACCCGACCCTGTCCATTTTGAAACACCTAAAACTCGGAAATTTCTGAAGCCATTCCTGCCCTTGTGACAGTCGAGTGTCTGTGATAGTTTGGAACATACTTCAACCAAAGTGACAATCACGCCAGCAGCATTGAGCGTTTGTATTTGCTACCTACCTGAACAGAACGAAGCAAACAATCTTCCACCATTTCCGCAATTTCCGGATAACTAGACATATGATTGTTTGAATTTATGACATATTTGCCAAACCTGTTCATTGTAAAACGGCTTTATTTGAAAACACCGCTGAATCGCCACTGGAGGCGGACGTTATCTACACAGATGGCCATTTAATGTAAACACATACTTCATTCCATTCCTCAGCTCCTCTCTGAATTTCCTCTGTGTCAGTGTATAGATACAAGTATTGGTGCACATGCTGAGAACTTGCATCATTAACCCAAACTGCTGTAGGATGTATACCGGGGAACTGAAATATCTGTCCTCGTAAAAATAGTTTTGCGCTTGCCATTTTAGAGAACGGGCAACATAGGGCATCCAAAATAATATGAAATTAGCTGATATAGAAAACAGCAAAATCATCGATTTTCTGCGTTTTTCCACCTCGGCATCTTTCTGATTGTCGCTGCTGTGCCGAAGCCTTCTGCGGGTTCCATTTGCCACAACGATATGTCTTACGGTTAACCCGTTAAACACCAGGATTAATCCGTTTGGTATCAATGGTGTTAAAATGCTCTCCAGTAATTCGTATCCTTTCCACACGGGTGAAGTAACGTATTCATATGTGCCGATGCACGGCCACGGCGTGTTGTCAATGATGACGTAAGGTTCAATGGCAAAGTAAAACGGGGCACATCTCCCACAGCTCACTATAACCACTGTCACGATAACTACCGTTGCTGTTCTCTCGGTGCAGTATCGTTCCCGCAGCTTTCGGCAACATATTGCGATAAAGCGATCGAAGGTAAAACTGATCGTGAACCAAACAGAACAGTCCCGCGTCACAGCCGCAAATACAAGTGTCAGAGCGCACACAGGAGTGATGAGCAGGGATCTGGAATAAATGTAGATATTGCTGGTCTGGTCCAGTAAAGCAACAACGATAACCACCATCAGATCCGCTGTTGCCATTCCAACCAGGTAACGGGTGATGCATTTGGAGAGTCCGCATTTCCCCCGAGAAAGGATCACAATCGCCGTTAAATTAACTGCAAGAAATTTGGAAACAAAATAGAAATATGGTCAGCTCCCTGAATGCCTCCTTCCTACCGATGCTATGCAGGGTATGGTCTGTTTGGAAGTGGAAAGCGGGAATCCAGTGTGTGCGGTCTCTGTCGCTGCACTCCGGCTGGAGGACAATGACGGATGTGAGTGTCAGTGGATTGGCGACCTACCCACAGTTTAGAGCGAACCGGTGAACGGAAGATCGTAAACAAAATCATTTCTATTATTAGGGGCGAAATAGTTGAAGGGATTGTTTGCAACGGTGACAAAGTGTAATCACAAGATACAAAACATAATTTATCATTTACTGACTTGTGTAAGAACAGATCTGCGTGTCGAAAATAGACAGGACCGTCATTTAAGTAAGCTGCCACGTTGTTATAAGGTCGAAGTGTCTGCACTGATAGAGAGTCGGACCTAGAAAAGCAGAGACCAGCATCACTTCAGAAAGCCTAGCGAGGTGAAATTATGAAACACTGTCAATATCGGCATAAACATCACTGACAAAAGAAAAATCACTTCGATCAAAGTACGAAAATGAAAATGAAACGATTAGAAGCCTGAATCCTCCATTCCGGAAACACGTTTCAGCCGAGGGTAGCATCTGTGCTTAGTAACAGTGCGGATACCGCAGCAGAGTAACGACGGCACCATACATAAAGTGACCAGCTCCGGCATCTTACCGGGGACACCAACCGCTACAAGAGTGGGATAGAAAATGGCCGCGATGTAGTAAATAGACGGATATTCCATATTCTGTCGGAAGCAACGTTCAGCTGCTTAGATGGACTGGTGATCGGATTTGCAGACTTTTATTGAGGTGGGAGCAATTCCACTGAGGCAATTAGACTATTTTTATCACTGTTCCGTGTCATGAATTTGACTCCTCAAGGGATATTGCAATCTACTTACTTTGAAACAAAATATGATTTGAATTTTCCATGTTATTTTCCATGATACCTGGCTTCAGCTATTTAAATAGGTTTTTTTTTATATCTGTGTTGCTTTTAAAGTAAGCATGCATATTGAAGTCGATTAATTTTGTAACATTTGACAGAGCACATTCGTTTCTGAAATTGAGGGAAGAGGTTTGTTCTGGCAGGGGAAATGAAGAACACTTCTTTATTAAAGGCGAATATTCGTTCATCTTTTCTTTCGTTCGTTCCAGTCATTCCGGGCGGTTTGAATGATGAAAATCACAGTGACAGCTGACATGTGTTACAATAAAATACACTGCACATATTCCTCCAAACACTTTAAAAGCGCACTTGGTCAGATTGGCACGAACCTGGCCTCTGGCAGTGAATGACCTGACCACCTCATACCCGTGACGTGCGGTGCAGTCTGTTTAACTTTAAAGATATTCTCAAACCTGCCACAATTCTACCACTATTTGTCCATCCATTCGCTCTTTGAACAAAAGTAGCAAATGAAATCTCTGAACTCTCCACAGGTTCCCAGGCTGTTCTATTATTTGCCACGTAGTTGTATTTTTTCTCCTGATTTACTTTCAGATATATTGCCTTTGGAGTGTCACTATATGTATGTGCAGAACAGCGGATGTGTTGAAGCTCATCTTTCAATCACTCTTGTTCCTGCTCCTGTACTGCACCATTCCGTGCCTATTGTGGTACTTCTAGCGATGGCTTGTAGACGTCGGCTTATGGGAGAAAGTCTTAACGCTCTGTTTCCATTATGAAATTCGTTGTAATTTGCGGCTCTCGATTGAGTCGAGAAAGTATCACCTCTGCTTTCAAGTTTATCCTTCCAAAGTGAATCACTCCGTAATATTCTGTTTTGAACTCCATCAGCAACTTCTCAGCACTGCTCTGCGTCCTGTTGTAATCTGTGATAATCTTCTATGCTCTCCATAATTCCACCAACTTCCACATAACTGAAAATACAATAAACCACCCTTCCACTTGCATATTCACATTGTGGGTCTGCGATGAATGGTGCTACCTGGCAGGAACTTGGGAACGTACATTGGGAAATGATGTACTCGGGGACATGAGCGACAGATATGTGGAGATTGTTTAGGGAGCACTTTCATGGGGTGCAGTATTGGCTTGTCTGTCCTGGTCCGGTCCGTGAACTCCGCATTCCGGTTCACGGTCCAGTCCACATTCTTTATTCCAGGTTTTCCGTTTTTCCCTTGTTCTGTTTGGTGCTCTAACTGAGGCACCTGATTCTCATTTTCGGCTGGCTACATAAATAGTTCCTGGGTTCAGCTTCATTGGCTGGCCTGTTCCCTTCCCTTCCTTCTGAAGCCTTGCCTGCGTCCTCGCCTGTATCGCTGTCAAGTTCTACAGCCGGAGCAAGACCGGATCCTTGCTTTGTCTAGATAAGGAACTGTCTATCGTTGTTTGGAACTGTCTCTTTGCGTCCTCGCCTTCGCTGGGTAGGTCCGGCCGTTACCGCTACCTTGAGTTGAAAACTATCTCTCTGTGTTCTGTGAACGAGTCCCGGCCCTACGTCCTGCTCCCTAGGAGGAGTGCTGACTCTGTGTAGAGCCCCGGTCCCAAGTCCAGTTCGCAAGGAGGGCTCCCGGCTCTGTGTTCCATGTCTCTGTCTTCCTGTCCACCCAAGACTAACGCTCCGTTTTCCTGTTCTTCCAAGACCAAGTCAAGCCTTCGGGTTCTTGTCCTTTCCATGTGCCTCGTCCTTTGCAGGAGGTCCATGTCTATTCCTGCAGCAAAGCCTCGAAGAACCCAAGCCTCGTCCAGTCCTGCAGCCAAGCCTCGAAGAACCCAAGCCTCGTCCAGTCCTGCAGCCAAGCCTCGAAGAACCCAAGCCTCGTCCAGTCCTGCAGCCAAGCCTCGAAGAACCCAAGCCTCGTCCAGTCCTGCAGCCAAGCCTCGAAGAACCCAAGCCTCGTCCAGTCCTGTAGCCAAGTCATGTCCTCGCCTAGTTCCGTGGTCCGAACCCAAGTGAGGACCCAGTTTCTGGTTCCTTGTCCAATCTCTGGCTCGGAGTCCAAGCCCAGGCTCCTAGTTCTCAGTTCCTTGACCTGGTCCCGCTTTCCTAGCCAAAGTCCTAGCCCAAGTGTGTGTTCCTGTCCCAGTTCCTGTCTGTGTCCAGTCCCGTCCCGAAATCTAGTCTAGTCCAGTTCCCCGTACTTCAGTGTCTGTGTATTGCATTTGGGTCCGCTCCCAGCGCCCCCCGTATGACATTGTCTCATTGAGGCAGGGAAAGAATGATAGCGCACAGTTACCCTGTGTGACAATAAATTTCGAGCAACTCGTCAAGAGGAAGAACGATACTTAAAGTTCAGGAAGGAAGGATCAGGTAGGGTTATGGCAAGTCACAATGCAGACTAAGAAGTATTCAATAATGTGCTTCAGAATCAAAAGGGGAGTAGGGAAGGCCTTGGCGAGTTGCGCTGTGAGGAACAGAAGGAGTCTGGAGAGAGTGTGGACAGATCAGATGTAAAAGAGGAAAACTATTGTCTGGACTCCAAGGAGGCGGTGAAGCTCCTCACTGAATACATTGATCAATCTGAACATAGGGTGAAAAGGCAAATATGCTCGAACATGCCGACGCTAAGAAAGAGCATGCGCTGGAAACTTGGAAAGCATTATGATGGATGATTCCCTGGTTCCGGAAGGGATATAGTTCAGGTGATTTGGGAAAGTGAGCGAAGGTATTGCTAAGCTTCTGGACAGGATATTTGGGTCTTCGCTGGCCACGGAAGTATATCTAGAAAGCTGAAGCATGGTAAATGTTATTGCTTTGTTGACGAAAGATAATGAGGATACTTCTTGGAATTATAGACCCGTGAGTCTTACATAGGTAGTGAGTAAACTATTGGAGAGGTTTATTGAAGAGGGAACTTTTGACTATTTGGAGAAACGTAGTCTGGCTACGGAGAGTCAACATGGCATGCTGCCCTTTATGAGCCAGATTTAGTTATTTGAAAAAGTGAAAATAAAACCAAAAGCAGAATCAGAACAGTCGATGTGGGAGCATTAATTTTGGTCAGGCGTTTGATCAGTTCCCCATAGTAGATTCACTCAGACAGTCAGGAGGCAAGGGATCTAGGGAAACCCGGCTGCGTTGATTCAGATTTGGTTTGCTAACAGAAGGGAGATGACGTAGTAGATAAAGCGAATTCTGGCTGGAAGACAGTGGGCAGCCGTGTTCCACCTGACGAGTCGCAAATGTGGTACACTTTAGACTCTGGTATGCTTTACAACTCTGTTTGGACTCTTCAGTTGCAGTGCTCCGAGAAACAGGGCTGAGGGAAATAACCGATTTAATCTAAACACCCAGCAGCAGCTGGAAAAAAGTTAATGGAATTTGGGCTGACAACGCATATCACTGAACTATTGACTGCACCGATGAGTTATCTTAGCAAACCTGTCATTTACATATTACAGGGCAGATGCTACAATAACTTTAAGCATTCTTTGCCAGTGGAGGAGTACAACTTAAAACCAGTATTTCGACATGTTCAGCAGCAGCTTTCGGTGCTCATTAAAAGAACCAGCCTTCCAAAATGCCAATTCCAAATTCCTAATTCAACTATACAACAAGTGATCAGACTGCCAATTTACCAGTGAATCGTGGTTTTACTGTATCAGGTGTAGATACGCTCAAATTTCGGTTCTTTTGATCCTATATCCACGCGGCCAGTGTAGAATCCGTGTCTCCCTCTGAAATCCCTGCTTGCATTTACACTGTCCATCCGCCTCATATTGTTGTATACCTCTATCAATTCTCCCCTCAGTCTTCTACCCCCTGGGGATTAGTGCTGACATAGGTAATCTTTCTTTTTAATTCAAAACATTCAGTCTCGGCAATAGACGTGTTCATTTTTTTCTGTATTCTTTCAAATTTATCTACACCTGCCCTGTAGGTAGTTGAGCAAAACCGCACACAATATTGCAAATTAGGCCCCAATAATGTCTTAAGCCAGATCAACATAACATTGCAACTCCTGTGCTCTGTACTTTGGTCTATGCAGGCCAAAGTGCGAAAAGTATTTTTTTACGACCCTGTCTAACTGCGCGGCAACTTTCATTGAATTCTGGACCTGCATTCCCAGATTCGTTTATTCTATCGTACTCCTCAGTGCCCTATTTCTCATTGTGTCAGACCAACCCTGGAAATCTAAACTTCCCACAATATTATTTGGCACCTCCCCAGGGTAAAAGGTTTGTGTCTGGCATAATTTCTCAGTTGTGTCCAGGAAGGATTCATGGCACTATAAGAAGAAAGGTGGACTAGCGAACGCTTCATACCGGATCTAATATTGGAAAAGGAAACGGATCAGGTGACAGATCTCTCCGCGGGTCAGCGTTTCAGAACGAAAGGGTAGAACTCCCCGACATTTACCTTGCACAAGGTTAGGACCAGGGAGCATGGAATGTATTTAACTGGGGGGTCTGCGAATTATGGTGCGACCCGGCTGGAACTTGCGAACGTACATTAGGAAATGATGTACTCAGGGAAATACGCAACCGATATGTGGGATTGTTTAGGGAGCACTGACATGGGGTTCAGTATAGGTTTGTGTCATTGACGCAGGGAAGGTATGATAGCGTAAAGTAAACCTGGGTGACAAGAAAATTGGAACGAGTCAAGAGGAAGAAAGAAAGATACTTAAGATTTAGGGAGAAAGGCTCTGGTAAGGATATGAAGGGTCATAATGTAGACAGGAAATAATTTAATAATGGACTTAGAAGAGTTAGAAGGGCACTTGAGAAGTCCGTGGCAAAGTTGCAGATGATTGGAGAAAGTGTGGGCAGTACAGAGGTAGAAGAGGAAAACTTGTGTCTGGAGTCCAAGGAGGCGGTGAAGCTCCTCACTGAATACATTGATGAATGTGAACACAGTGTAAAAAGGCAGATTATTCTCGAAGATGCCGACGCTGAGAAAGAGGATGGACTGGAAACTTACTGAGCTTTTATCCAGGATATTTGGGTCTTCACTGGCTACGGAAGTAGAACTAGAAGACTGGAGTGTGGCAAATGTTATACCTTTGCTGACGAAAGATAATAGGAATACTCCTTTGAATTATAGACCAGGGAGTATTCCTCAGTAATAGATAAACGATTGGAGAATATTATTGTAGAATGAAATTATAAGCATTTGGAGAAACGGAATCTGGCTAAGGAGATTCAACAAGGTTTTTTGAGGGACATGTTGTACTTTATTAGCCAGATTGAATTAATTGTAACAGTGAAAAACAAACAGATGGACCAGAACAGTCGATGTGGGTGCATTAAATTTGGTCCGGCGCTTGATCAGTTCCCCATAGTGGACTCATTCAGAAAGTCAGGAGGCATGGGATTGAGGGAAACCTGGCTGCGTTGATTCAGAATTTTCTTCCTAACAGGAGGCAGATGATGTAGTAGACAGAGAGAATTCTGGCCGGAAGGCAGCGGGCAGCCGTGTTCCGCAAGGAGGATCGAAATTTCCATACAATTTACAATTATATTTGGACTCTGCAGTTCCGAAAAACAGGGCTGAGGGAAGTAACCGACTTAATCTGATCACGCAGCAGCAACTGGATAATTTATAGAATTAGTGCTGATGACGTAGGCAAATCGCTGAGCTGTTGACTACATCACCTCGTTATCTAAATTGACCTGTCATTTGCATATTGCAGGGCAGATGCCAATTTACGGAATTAGGTCTGATGATGTAAATCCATCGCAGAGCTATTGACTGCACCGCCACGTTATCTAAACTGACGTGCCATTTACATATTACAGGGCACATGTTACAATGAACGCAAAACAATATTTTCCCATTGAACCCTACAACCAGCATTTCAAAGTGTTCAGCGGCAACTTTTGCTGCTCATTAAAAGCACCAACCTTTCAAAATGCCCATTCCAAATTCCCAATTCAAGTAAGCATCAATTTATCCCAATGTCAGATTACCTGTAAATCGTGGTGTTATCATATAGGTATAACACTCACCCAACAGGCCGGTATATGTCTAGGGGAAAAAGAGATCCAGCCACTCACCAACTCCACCTCCCGTACACGCAGGTGCTGTGAGAATCACGTTTATGCCGCGCGCACACACAGTATCAAACTCACACCGGATACCGTTATGAAATACACTTTAAAGATTTTACTAAAACTAAAAGAGTACTATGCAATAAAACATATATGAAAGAAAAGAAAAAGCAAAAGGCGCCAACTTATCAGAGTTCAGTCAGTTTAGTGCACATCGTTGGAGCTCAACCATCGAACCATTCGACCCCTCGTCACTTACCTCCGACCTCCACGTCCCCGCACCTGGGACCACCCCGGTGGTCGACCAAGCAGTGCAGCGCACGTCCACCTTCCTCGGCGTCCTCTTCCCGACTCCCCTGAATAATCCGCGAAAACCCCCAAGCTCCCAGCCTGACAAGACAAAATAACATTCCCCATTGGTTAACAAATGAATACAATCCCCATATCAGCAAGTCTAAAGCTAAACAACTGCGAGAGAAACACTTATCAGACAAGGAAGCATTCCTACACAAAGAAGCCATTTTGAGTAACATACACAGTGTCTAGATGCGCTCATGTTTCTATCTATTTAACCGTGAATCCACGTGGCCGGTGTGAAATCCGTGTCTACCTCTGAAATAATTCATAAATGAAACATACAAAACTACATGCTAAAAACGCGGCGAGAGCAAAGCGAACACCTGTGCTCACACTTGTCTTCCTTCAAAACCGTCGCCGGTAAATGGAGAATACAGAATAGAAACTTCCAAAGCAAAAGGCCTCAGCACGTATTCTGAAGAACCAATGATTCACTGTACCGGGACCTCTGTCACACCCACCTCCAGCCCGGAACTACTGTCTTTATCGCCTTACTGAAGGAGTGAAGGTATATCTCTGCAGAGTGATACTCCCTTTGTCATCTCACATCTGCACTTCCATCTCCTCATGCTGTAACCATCCATTTTACTCAGTCTCCATGCTTCAGTGTGTGCGAGGACAGAGGGATCGAACAGTATCAACGACTTTCTAGATTGGTCAGTGCTGTGAGACACTTACGTTGTAACCCGGACATGCAGTCAGTCCGGTATAGGGAACCACTGCACAGAAACAGGGTCTTCAGTCCGTCAGGTCCGGGAGGAATTATTTACACTGTCTACTCCCATCGACCTGCACACGCACGGTGGCCATCCATATCCCCCTCATTCGTGTACTTATCCAATCATCTCTTAAACGTTGAAATCGGAATCTCAATTACCATTTGTGTTGGCAGCACTGTCTACATTCTGACGACCCTCTGGGTGAAGAAGTTTTCACTCATCTTTCCCTTAAACATTTCACAATTCACCCTTCTCCTATGATTTCCATTTGTATTCTCCAGCCCAACATCAGTGGAGAAAGCCCGCTTGCATTTACACTCTCTATACGCCTCATAATATTGTATACCTCTATCAAATATCCCCCCTGTCTTCTAACCGCTCGGGAATAAAGTGCTGTCATACGTAATCTTCCCTTTTAAACAAAAAAAACATTCAGTCCGTCACGGCACTAGCCGTGTAAATTTTTTCTGCATTATTTTAATCTTATTTTCATCTTTCTTCACACAGTATTCGAAATTAGGCCCCAATAAAGCCTTAAACAAAAGCAAAGTAACTTCCAACTCCTGTACTCAGTACTTTGTTCTATGAAGGCCAATGTGCGATTTTTTTTTTTTTACGACCCTGTCTAACTGTGGTGCAACTTTCATTGAATTATGGACCTGCATTCCCAGATTCGTTTGTTCTATCGTACTCCTCAGTGCCCTATTTCTCATTTTGTCAGACCAGCCCTGTCTGGTCCGCTAAAGTGCAAAATCTAACTCTTGTCCGTGTTAAATGCGATCTCACAGCTTTCAACCCATTTTTCCAGCTGGTCCAGATTCCGTTTCATGCTCCGGTTCTCTTCATCACTGTCGACTACACCCGTAATGTTGCTGTCATCGGCAAATTTGCTGATCTTGTTAACGACATTATCATCCAGATAGTTGATATATCTTACAAATAACAACGGACACAGCAACGATCCCTGGCACACTCCACTCATCACAGGTCCGCAGTCAGAGAGACAACCATCCATTACCACGCTCTAGCTTCCCCAACGGATCCAATGGCCAATCCAATTTACTACCTCATCGTGAAATCCAAACGACTGAACCTTCCAGAGCATCCTCCCCTACGGAACCTTGAGAAATTCCTTGCTGAAATACCTGTTAGACGGCATCCACTGACTTGCCTTCCACACCATTCCTGGTAACTACCTCGTAAAGCTCTGCGAGATTGGTTAGACATGACCTACCACGCATTGGCCCATATTGAATATCGCTAATGTTCCTGTTTGTCCAGATACTTCCCTTCATACCCCATGACCGGCGTAGTCTGAACACCGAGGACAATTCATCATTACACAATACTTGGTGAGTCCTTTCCGAGCAAAAATATCGAGATCATCCAGCGGTCGGTACTGATTTATATACCCTATTGTTTTTTATTAATTCTCCTGCACTTTATTATCCGACGCTAGTAAGATTGAGAGTAGGCTAGAAAAGCAAGGCGTTATAGCTTTAAATAATTAATCGACTTAGTTAACTATAGCAAGATACGGTACGCTCGATCGAGCACAGAACATAGAATGTTACAGCACAGTACACGAGTTTCTGATCGGCTTTCAACTAATTTAAGTTCGATCTAACACATCCCCTCTGCATCTGAATCAGAATCAAAGGTTTCAAAGATACATTTAAAGAATCAGAACCAGATTTAATATCACAGACATACGTCGTGAAATTGTTAACTTTACGGTAGCAGTACAATGAAATACAGGATAAATAAAGATAGAGAAAACAAAACTGAGATACAGGTGGCAGCGGGGAAACACTGATCCTGAATCGCTGAGCCTGAGCTTTCAGGCTTCTGTATCTCCTTCCCGATGGTAACACTGTGTAGAGGGCACGTCCTGTTAGTGGGCAATGTTAATGATGGGCGCCACTGTGACAAGATTCATCCCTTGTAACAATGATCAATGAGATACAGAGAATCTGTATTTAACAACAAGTATCTCTTTTTTTTAATTCCACCCCAGCCTTGTGTATTCGTATCTTTACACCCTGACTGGTCCGATCTAGTTAAATGAGGCAACCCAGACAGAGTCTAACGAGACTACAGATTGCTTCTTTGATATGTCTGGCATTTTACATAACAAGTAGCTGCTCCTCTGAGCATGGTCTCAGGTTTATTGCTCTGATTAGATTGTCCCAGAGTCAAGAATCAGTTCAGAGTTCACGCCCTTCACATAACAAATGGCGATTTGTTTGAGAATGGACTCAGGTTTAGCAGATCATTACCTGAAGCTCCCTGTGTCCACATTCAGCTCCTCTGATTAAATTATTCCAGTGCCAGAATCAGTTCATAGCCCACAAAATGGGGGGAAACAGAGGGAACTGGTTTGTCTGCTTCCCCAGTCCTTGATCAGACTGTAGTTTCTTCTGGGCGACAGTGTTTTATGAGCCATGCAATCTGACACGACGGTATCTTTCTCGGGTCGGCTGTCGTCTGAATGCACCAGGGTGGATGATGGAGGTTTTGCAGAGATGCCGAGTGCTGTAGGGTTCGAAGGGGTTTACAGAAATGCGGTGTGATGTAGGGTTTGGAACAGTTTTGTTACGTACCCCATAACGGTTTAAAAGAACCAGCAGAAATGTAACACACCTGGAGTCTGGTATTGTTACAAATAAAACACTACTTATTAGTATCCACGTAATCTCGTAATATAAAACCAGATAAATCAAACAGGTTAGCAGAGTTTATGCAAATGTAAGTGTGTAAATATAAAACCCCAAACTTCTTCAGCTTAGGTGGTAAACGATACAGTCTTACGATGGTATAGGAATGACGTCAATTCAGTTCGTGATATTAAGTTGAGTAGAATTGAGGAGAGAGAGAGAGAGAGAGGTGATTTGTTTTCCAAGTAAGCTGATGTCGTCGATCTTTCCGTTGTCTTCCGATGTCCTGTTAAAGTTTTGTGATCACACAAAAGAGTACCGCCTTCATGCAGTAAAGCTATCAAAGGTTAAACATACCGATAACATTCCACCGGTCACCCCTCTCCCACACTGCGGTCAAAACCCACCCTTTCGTGGGCACTGAAAGTTCATCCAGCGTCTATTTCTTCTGCATTTCTGTCCGTGTCTTCCGTGTGTCTGTGTGTCTGTGTGAAAAGCCAGCTGACCTTGTATATATCCCAAACATGCTGAGCGCCAGCTGTCCATTATATAGCCCCGCCCTTCCGTAACCATGGTGACTCACGAGCTGCTCGGTGCCCTCTCTCTCTCTCTCTCTCTCTCTCTCTCTCTCTCTCTCTCTCTCTCTCTCTCTCTCTGAATCGGTGTACACCAACTCTCTCTCTTTTTAACGGCACAGTCCATATTGAATACACCTTAGCATCTCGTCACAGTTTTTACAGACAGCGAGGGGTGTCAGCAGACTTCTCCACCAATGTGGAAATGCAGTTTACCTGTAGTACCAGACTGGCATTTCTGTCTGTAACAAAATGAAACCCGTCTAGTGTCGGAGTGTTTTGCTAATAATGTTCGTGCAACCGCAGTCCCTACACTATAATGGCAGAATATGGCATTAAAGGCAAAACTTTTGACAGTGCGGAGGATCAGAGGGATCTTGGGGTCCGAGTCCATAGGACACTCAAAGCTGCTACACAGGTTGACTCTGTGGTTAAGATGGCATATAGTGCATTGGCCTTCACCAATTGTGGGATTGAGTTTAAGAGCTGAGAGGCAATGTTGCAGCTATATAAGACCCTGGTCGGATCCCACTTGGAGTACTGTGCTCAGTTATAGTTGCCTCACTACAGGAAGGACATGGAAACCATAGAAAGGGTGCAGAGGAGATTTACAAGGATGTTGTCTGAATTGGGGAGCATGCCTTATGAGAATAGGTTGAGTGACCTCGGCCTTCTTCTCCTTGGAGCGATGGAGGATGAGAGGTCACCTGATAGAGGTGTAGAAGATAATGAGAGGCATTGATCATGTGGACAGTCAGAGGCTTTCCCCAGGGATGAAATGGCTAGCATGAGAGGGCATAGTTTAAGCTGCTTGGAAGTAGGTACAGAGGAGATCAAGGGTAAGTTTTTTTTACACAGAGAGAGGTGAGTTCGTGGAATGTGCTGCTGGCGACGGTGGTGGAGGCGGAAACGATACGGTCTGTTAAGAGACTCCTGGATCGTTACATGGAGCTTAGAAAAAGAGGGCTATGGGTAAAGCCTAGGTAGTTCTAAGGTAGGGACATGTTCGGCACAGCTCTGTGGGCCGAGGGCCCCATATTATGCTGTAGGTTTTCCATGTTTCTACTCAGAAGATGGCCACTGGGTTTGCCCCACCTTCCTTTAATTTGCTCTTACTAATCAATCCCAAATGCCGATTGGCCACCAGTTGATTGGTCACCGATTGCTCTATTGCAGTGCCGTGAGCTGCCCCTCGGACAATGAGCCTTATTGAAGTTCCCTCCTCTCCAGATTTCCGATGTCCAGGTTGGCCACTAGTCAAAGCTACCGGTCTTACCTCTCAGTGATGACCATGTCAATACCAGCAACATGACACTGGCAACTGAGTACATTGCCTTAGACAAGACACCTGCCAAATCTAATGTCACTCCCCTTCGCACTACATATGGACTGCCGTCTATGTATGCATATTGATCTGTTGTCCCCACATGTTCATTGATCTCTTTCCCTCTGTGTAATGTGAATACTCCAGTTAAAGCCATCTCCTGCGTGTGTACTCTTATTTGATATGTACTTACACAGACACAATGCAGGCTGACATTTGCAGAAGTGATGACCATAAGTTTCTCTATTCCTCCAACCCTGAGACAATTTTAGATCTAGATTCTTTGTTGTCCTCACAGTTCCAGTCCAAGAAACACATTTGTGTCTTTCATATTTTGCAAGGGACATGTAAGAAACGGCAAGAAAAAAATACACAGATATAACTGCTACTAAAAATTTTATTGGTGGCTTATTATACAAATGCCCCAAGTGAACATGCTGTACCTATCTGCACGCAATGCAACAAGGACTGCTCACTTGGAATAACTTTACAATTGACTTAAATTGTGGTGCGCCTGTCAATATTGTAATGTCATTATGGGTGCAGTAAGAATTACGCTGAGTGATGACACCTGACAGCTTTACAAACATTTGTGGAATGTAGAAAGGCACCAACCCTATGAGTTAATGTATCCTCCAATATAATTTAGGAATTAACCTTCTTACATTGCATAAACAACTGATTAACACATGTTTACAAACTGCATTACATTCCAACAGTTGCTACATTGTCTCATGACTCATGCGGTCCTTTTCGTGGATGCAGACTTCTGGGAAGCATGAGCACAATTCAGATTAACATCATGCACCGCATCCCACATCAGTAGCAGTTTGAAAGGCTGAAAACGGTGCACTAGCAGTAACTCACGGTAATAGCAAGGATTGAAAGAGTCATCTTGGGTTGAAGGAACACTGATACCAGCTGTCCTGAATCCACTATGGGAGCGTGGGGCTAGTCCAGCCTTGGCCAGGCACATCCCCAAAAATACATCATCAATGGGGTATAGTTCAAGGTCTTGGGCTATGTGGTAAATGATATGAGCTGTATACACAGACATAAGTATGCCCCCTCCACTAACGTATGGTGGGTACGACTTGATGGTGGTCACTATTTCTGGCACATAATACTTGCTCGACTTCTGGCGTTTGGGCCCAAACCCATAAATGAGACGGCCCACAAACAGGTGTTGGTGAACCTTCATGCCTAGCAAGTAATCAACCATGTTATCGGTGTTGGCAAAGACATCTTCATCTCCATTGAAGATGAATTTAGCACTGGGGCAAAATTCACTGACCCACTGCAGCAACTTGTATTGTTTGAGGGTGAGGTTGAAAAAGGTATCCAAGAAATCCCATTGTAGGACATCTCTGTGTTCTCTGTTTTCCATTGCTAACAGCTGATTCAATTTCCTACTTTCTTTTTGATCAGGAGAGACACCAGACATAAAGACTCTCTTAATTAGGACCCCATTGAATTCGCGTTCTTTGCCCCAGGTCTTCCTTACCATTTCCCGCCGATCCGGGTGGAAAGGGTGAGATTTGATCACCAGGAGCAGGAAGACATTCTGAGATCCTTCTCGACCACCGCATTTGTCTGGGACATTTTGAATCATGTTAAATTCTCGACAGTGTTTATACATCAAGAAGTTTTTTATGTGCTCTTCCTGTTGATCAAATGAGGACAGGTGCAGCAATGTCCTGTTCGCGTGGCACTTTGACTTGAGCACTGATTTAGTTGCATCAGCAGTAACAACCTTGGGCAAATCTTTGCGATGAACAGTTTCTGCAACATCATCAGTCTCTCGACGTTGGTCATTATCCCAGAACATGAAGAACAATCCCAGAGTAATCAAAACACCCAGCACTACTTTCACATAGAATTGCTGATGTCTTCTCATCTTTCACCTGAAATAGAGAAAAAATATGGATTAATTCAAAGAAAACTTTACATTTACATGATGCTTGAGAAGAATGAGAAGTTTAAACTGTAATGAGGTTCACTAATGCTTTGTAATATTGACCTCAAAATGGTGGTGAGTTAAGGAATAGGCAGGGCCCTACAGAAAGTTTAATTGACCTGAAGCATTCCATCCCAGCAGAAAAACAAATCTACCTATAGGATACCATCTGTCATTAAACTGAAAATCGTATAGTTTCTTTCGGTGCATTAAAGATATATGATTCCAAAGGCTTTATTCCACCTCGCTTCACAGCTCTCATCACTCCTCTCGGGGCTTAAACTGAACTGCGCCAGACATAGAGCAATATAGCACAATGCAGGCATTTTGGCCCATGATGTTGCACCAACCTTTTAATCTGCTCCAAGATCAATGTATCCCTACTCTCTCAAATAGCTCTCCATTTTTTTTCTTTCATCCATGTGTCTATCTGAAAGCCTCTTAAATCTCAGTAATGTATCGACCCTTATCACCACCCAGGCTGTGCATTCCATACACCCACCATTTTCTTTAAAAAAATACTACTTCTGACAATCCCCTAAACTTTACTCTAAGCACCTTAACATTATGCCCCATCTTATTAGTAATTTCTGCTCTGGGAAAATGTTTCTGGCTGTCCACTCTATCTATGCCTCTTATCAGCTTATACGCCTCTATCAAATCACATCTCCTCCCCCTTTGCTCTAAAGAGGAAGGCCCCATCTCGGTCAACATTCAGTTTAAGTTCACAGGTTATTGATACTATGGAAGATGATCTATTATTGACCATTGATTAGTAACTGAATATATGGCAGTGCAGGGAAGGTAACGTGTTAGTACAGCTACTGAAAGCATCTGATTTTCAGGGCATTTCAACCTGGTCTGTGTATGACTACAATAGGAGAAACAAAGAGAAATATACTCAAGGACCTTGACTTTTTGCTTCTATTTTAACCAGAGAATTGTATTCAAAGTTAAATTAGCAGTGGCCCAACCACCCTGCCATCCATTGGTCAAGCCACTTTATGAAAGGCTACAACTAAGGCATAACTAGTCCCAATGGCAAGGCTGATTCCACCCAGACATTCAGTAGTAAGCAATTGTGACAAGACAGCGAAGCCATCGCAAGCCCATATCTATTGAAGGAAAACGGCACCAGCATCACCTACGGCAGGAATTTACGCTTCATGAAGAGCAGTGAACCTTGGACTCCAGGAGCCCAGAGAAAGCACAAGTAACTGATAGCAGAACAGGGCAGATAGTTAGCATGATCCACAATGTGTATGAGTAAAACCTTGGATGCCAGGAGCCCTGAACAGACACCAGTGACTGATAGCAGTACAATGTGTACAAGTAAAACTATTTGCACTGGAATGCAACTTGTGTCATTTTAAAATTATGCAATCCTAGAATAATGCAATCTAAACAGGCCCTTCATCTTAACTGGTCCATACCAACCACAGAATCCTCCCTGCTGGTCCCAGTTGTTTTGTTTGGCCCATAACTCTCCAATCCAGTCCCTTACATGTACCTGTCCAAATGCCTGTTGAATGTTGCAGTTGAACCCACTTCAACCACTTTCACTGGTAGCTACTTCCGGGTACTCACTGTCCTCTGTGTACAGAAGTTATCACCAAGGTCTGTTTTCAATTTTTCCCCTCTTCTCTTCTATCTGTGACCTCTCATGTTGGACTCTCCAACTTTCCAATAATGACAATCTACCTTATCAATACCCCTTATGATTTTAAACTTCTGAGGTCACCTCCCATTCTCCAAGGCATAGAGGTCCAGCATGGCCAACCTCTCTGTAACTCACGCCCTCTAGACCAAAAATACATCCTCCTAAATCTCTTCTGCACCCTCTCCAACTTGGCAGCGTCTTTCCTATAACAGGGTAACCAAAATTGAAGATAATATTCCAAAAGTGGTCTCAACAACAACTTATGTAACTGCAATTAAAGCCCCGCCCTTAAACTCTACACAATAACTGATGAAGGCTAGCATGCTAAACGCTTTTTTCACCATCTTGCTTTTCAGTGAACTATGCATTTGTCCGTGCCTTGCCTTTCATTGTATAAGCCCTACTCCATTTGAATGTCTATCAACTCACATATCACCATATAACAATTACAGCACGGAAACAGGCCATCTCAGCCCTTCTACTCCGTGTCGAATGCTTACTTTCACCTAGTCCCACTGGCCCGCACTCAGCCCACAACCCTCCATTCCTTTCCTGCCCATATACCTATCCAATTTTACTTTAAATGATAATGTTGTACCTGTCTCTACCACTTCTAATGGAACCTTGTTCCACACAGCTACAACTCTCCGAGTAAAGAAGTTCCCCCTCGTGTTACCATTAATCTTTTACCCCCTAACTCTAAACTCATGTCCTTTTGCTTGAATCTCCCATACTCTCAATGGAAAAAAGCCTATCCACGCAACCCTATCTATCCCCCTCATAATTTTAAATACCTCTATTAAGTCCCCCCTCAAGCTTCTAAGCTCCAAAGAATAAAAATCTAACTTGTTCAACCTTTCTCTGTAACTTAGGTGCTGAAACCCAGAGAACATTCTAATAAATCTCGTCTGTACCCTCTCTATTTTGTTGACATCTTCCCTAAAATTCGGTGACCAGAACTGTACACGGTATTCCAAATTTGGCCTCAACAATATCTTGTACAATTTAAACATTACATCCCAATTCCTATACTCAATGCTCTGATTTATAAAGGCCAGCAAGCCAAAAGCTTTGTTCACCACCCTATCCACGAGATTCCACCTTCAGAGAACTATGCGCCATTATTCCTAGATCACTCTGTTCTACTGCATTCTTCAATGCCCTACCATTTACCATGTATGTTCTATTTTGATTAGTCCTACCAAAAAGTAGCACCTCACACTTATCAGCATTAAACTCCATCTGCCATCGTTCAGCCCACTCTTCTAACTGGCCTAAATCTCGCTGTAAGCTTTGAAAACCTACTTCATTACTTCATTATCCACAACGCCACCTACCTTAGTATCATCTGCATGCTTACTAATCCAATTTACCACCCCATTATCCAGATCATTGATGCATATGACAAACAATATTGGACCAAGTACGATCCCTGAGGCACACCACTAGTCACCGGCCTCCACCCTGACAGTTATCCACCACTACACTCTGGCATCTCCCATCTAGCCACTGTTGAATCCATTTTACTATTCAATATTAATACCTGACGATTGAACCTTCCTAACTAACCTTCCGTGTGGAACCTTGTCAAAGGCCTCACTGAAGTCCATATAGACAACATCCACTGCTTTACCCTCGTCAACATTCCCTTTAACCTCTTCAAAAAATTCAATGTTCTGTCAAACATGAGCTTCCAGGCACAAGTCCATGTTGACTGCTCCTAATCAGACCCTGTCTATCCACATAATTATATATACCATATCTAAGATTACTTTCCATTAATTTACCCACCACTGACGTCACAATTACAGGCCTATAATTTCTAGGTTTACTCTTAGAATCTTTTTTCAACAATGGAACCACATGAGATATACGCCAATCCTCCGGCACCACCACCTATTCTAATGATAATTGAAATATTTCTGTTAGAGCCCCTGCTATTTCTACACTAACTTCCCTTAAGGTCCTAACGAACATCCTGTCAGTTCCCGGAGACTTATCTACTTGTATAACCCTTAATAGAGCCAGTACTTCCTCTTCTTTAAACAGCTTAGGTATTTGTAAAGTAAAGGTGATAGGGGAGTAACACACCGACGGGAGTACCCTGAATAGACCCGTTAGTCAGGAAAGTCATCTGATTGATAAGGTTATTTATTTCCAGTAAGTCAACACGAATCTGATGGTGAAATATGTTGTATTCTTTTGGACGTGGTTATGTCCAGTTTGTAATCTCCACATAGTTGTTGTCCTTCATTGAAATGGCCCAATTGTGGACAAATATTTAAGATTGCAGTGTGGAGCTAAATCTGGCGAAAGGGAATGTCCTGTGTTCAAAAGAAAAGATTATTCCAAAATCATAACTTTTCACCAGAGTTCACATGTCCCATCCTGCTACTGTGTCTTTCCTATAAGCCCAAAGCGATTTCTGCCCTCAGCTGTCACTGAAGTTTATAGTCTGACAGTAAATTGGTCCCAAAGTAAAGAATAATTTCATGCGATGACACCACCCGATCTGAACCAGGATGCGGGTCGCGGTTGCTCCCTGGAGCAGATTGATTTGTCGTGAGATACAGTATGTAATCTTTGTCACCGTCTACTGAGGTACAAAATTCAGCCTGGATCGAACAGCACATCAGAACCATTGGCTCGAAGGAGTTTTTGTGTCGTTTAGTTCCTGCGCTGTGGAGCAGGGTCTGGAGTTACGTGCTGATGAGTGTGAGTGCAGGCTTATGTGTGTGTTGTCAACTGAACATTACTCTGATTGTGTTAACTTACTGTTTGGTCCCACGGAATTCCGGTGCTCGGATCCGCTGGTAACAGAACCAGGAGCTCAGCACAGAGTAAACACAGAGACTGTACTGGGTGGGCAACGTTACGATGAGTTAATACGCCCATTTGTGACGGCAGGTTTTCTAGTGTTTCTTCTTATGGTCCGGGGCCCCCATTCCTGGTCTTGATCTGGACCGCGGACTCCGGACTCCGGGTCTTGTAGCAGTCTCTCCTTTCACCCTTTGAGTCAATAAGTCACACCTGTGGATCATTGTGGCTTGTTTGGACTCAAGGAGGCGCACCTGATGCTCATCGGCTGGCAGGTGGATATAAGGGGCTGTGAGACTGAGTCTAGTTGGGGTGGGATACAGAGAGAGATGATGAGAATTAATCTAAGGGAATTGGGGGTGCAGGAATTCACATTAAAAGGATTGCTGGGCATGGGTGAGAGAACACAGGCCAGGGTATTTTTAGCTTAAGGGGTACAGGGTTTTTTTATAGGATATGATGGATAAACAGAAATAGGGTACTAGGATGGGGAAGATAAAGTGTAGGTTAGGGTATGTGTATGTGTGCGATTGGGTAAAGGGATTTAGAATGTGAGTCCATCGCATACTCTGGAACAGAAGGAGGCGGTAATGCACCATTAAGCTGGGTGCCAACCGGCGTAAAACGAGAGAGAGAGAGAGAGAGAGCGAGAGCGAGAGCGAGAGCGAGAGCGAGAGCGAGAGAGAGTTTAGATGGGGGTCGTCCTGCTCTGAACCTGTTTTGTCCTGCTTCCCTGGTAGGCGCTGGTCCCGCGGTTCCGTCCGGTTCGCGCTGTCGCGCTGTCCCGCTGTCCGACTGTCCATCCCGTTTTGACCTCCTCGTCCTGTGTTGCGCTGGTCGCCCTGTTTTCCCTGTGCAGACCCGTGCGTCATGTTTGTCCTGCTGGTGCTGTTCGCCCGGTCTTCGCTCCTGTTCGCCCTGGCTTGGAGTACCCACCGGTAATCAACTAGTTCTGTGAGTCAGTCTCGGAGTCATCCTGGACTTAGTCCCCTTCCTATCCCTTGCTTCCGTCGGGTAGGTCAGGCCAGATTGCCGTTACCTGGCGGAGGGCTCTGCCCCTTTTCCTACCCCTCCCACCCCCCGTCGGTCAGGTCAGGCCAGATTGCCG
Source organism: Hemitrygon akajei (assembly GCF_048418815.1). Classification (NCBI taxonomy): domain Eukaryota; kingdom Metazoa; phylum Chordata; class Chondrichthyes; order Myliobatiformes; family Dasyatidae; genus Hemitrygon; species Hemitrygon akajei. The sequence continues at coordinate 1,358,771 of NW_027331988.1, forward strand.
TTACCCGGCGGAGGGCTCTGCCCATTTTCCCACCCCTCGCCCCCGTCGGTCAGGTCAGGCCAGATTGCCGTTACCTGGTGGAGGACTCTGCCTGTTTCCTACCCCTCGCTCCCGACGGGTGGTACCCCGCACCTGCCCAGTTTACCGCGTCTTGCCCAGGCCTCTGTGTTCACGTCTGGGAGGTGGCAGTGCCAAGGAGTCATGTGGCCCGTCCGAAGGTCTCTGCCCCTTTCCTACCCATCGCCTCCGTCAGGTAAGTCAGGCCAGATTGCCGTCACCTGGCGGAGGACTCTGTCTTGCCATGAAGCCCAATACCCTGCTTTGCCTGAATCCTCAGGATCCTCGTGCCTTGCCTGAATCCTGAGGATCCTCCTGCCTTGCCTAAACTATCTCTGAACCCCAGGATCACCTTTGAATGCCACGTTCCTCACGCACGGTCACCCCACCTTGTTCTATCCTTTAGTTGTCCCTGTCCTGCCCCTAGTACTTCAGTGCCTGCGTCCTGCATTTGGGTCCATTCCATGTCTCCTTACGACATTTCTACCATTTCAATACTGTCTTTAACATTGTGAGGCTTTGCGGATCCGCCTGATTTTTTTGCAGGAGTGAGTGTGCTATTTTAGCAAAGACAACAAGTATGTGTCAGTGATATTGAAAATTAAACTTTATGTGTTAAATCTCATTGCTGATAACAAATGTCGATGTGCACTGTGTTACGTTCCTCCGGTACCTAATAATACGGCCACTGATTGTATATCCATGGTCTTCTACTGCCGTTGCCCGTTCAGTCCAATGTTCGACATGTTTCGCGTCCAGTGATACCTCTCTGCACAGTGCAGTAGTTCGTGATTATTTGAGTTACTGTCGTCTTCCTGGCAGATTGAATCAGTCCCGCCTTTAACCACCGATCTCTCTCATTACCAAGACGATTTTTCTCTCTCAGAATTGCCGCTACCTGATTTTTTTCACAGCATCATTCTCCGCAAACTGAGACTGTTGAACTTGACAATCCCAGGAGTTCAGCAGTTCCTGCGATATTCAAACTGAACCGTCTGGCACCGACAAACATTCCACTCTCAAAATCACTGAGATCACATTTCATCTCCATGGTGATGTTTGTTTGGAGACAGAACGTACCCTGTGCTAAGGAACAGGTCACGGAGTGACCCACTGATAAAGCTGTGAGTTTAGTTAATGATTATCACCAGGAGCTGACTGAGCATTAACCAGCGTGTGTTCATTACTTACAGAACCCGTAACACAGCCTCACTGGGACAGGGTGGTAACAGAACCTGGAGCCGCGGTACACGGTAAGAAGCAGTATATACTGATATATAAACATCACAAAGGCAGTCAGCCACTTTTATGAACACGAATGGAATTGATAACGTTGATCGACATTAGAACTGTAGCGAATCGCTTTTAAGTGAATTAATAATTCCTTTCGTCTAATTGAATGCATCGACTTCCTGTGTATTTCCCGCGGGAAACCGGGGCAGTTGACAGTGTTATCGGAAACGCCGCACTTTCAACCCGGCTCCGAATCATCAGCAAAGGCTCGGGAGCTGCGAGCTTCCCGCATCTCGGAACTGTCCCCGGGCTACTGCTTGCAGTAACAGGAAGCCGATCCGCCCACACTCGGGGCTTTACCTATCCCCGACCAAGGGAACTGAGGATTCGCTTTGTTTATTCCTTCACTGGCGGGATTGATACTATCTGTCCATCCTAAACGGCATTTCGGTTGGTGGACAAAAGTATGGAAACACCCACACTGGAGATTACAGCCGGGCGGGGGGTGGTCGTGGGGGGAGGCGGTGTAAGGAGTTGATGGTTCCATTATATAGTCTGTTGGTGAGATCTGTTGTGGATCACCGTCTGCAGTGTTGTTTCCCTTCTGTCAGATGTGAGTGGGTAGGTGGGAAACCTGAGGAAGGTTTACCAGACAGATATCTGCCCCTGCGAGTTTTTCTATGAGGAATCTGTTGTGATCTTGACTTGTGGTGTTACATAAAACAGGGGAGACATGCTTATATACAGTACAGTTTTTTTTAAAAAAATAACAATGCATTGGATTTTATCCGCGGATATTTAATTTCATTGGCATCTTGCATTCACTGTGACCAACCCAGATCAGACTGTGATCTCGGCGCATCAATCCTGCCTCTCACCTGTAACATCTCACTCATTTGTGTATCACTACACTGCAGGATTACAATATTAACTGAAAGACTCTCCTTCTGCTGAATATTGAGGACGGTCATTCCCATGACACACTAGACCCGGAGAGGGAGAGAGAAAAACATCTCGGCTGTCTTCAGCTGGCGGTGCTTGGTTTCAGACCCTCACAAAACAGGAACTATTTAGTCCACGTCCCTGTCAAACTCCGCGGCATACTTTATGTCTCATCGAAGTTCCTATTCATTTTACCAAATTTCCGCGGATACAATCAAGTACATTGTTATAAAAAAATGTATACAAGCAGGTATACATTCCATCACCAACTACTGCTCTATACATGCTGGAATCTTTCCTGCCACACCCTGGGCTCGTAGCTTGTAACTCTTACCTCACCAGGTGTTGCATTCAACTAAACCTCTGGTAGTTCTACTAACAAAAATAAACGATTCCTGGGAAAACTCAGGCAGGATAATACTTCACAATGATGTCAAATGTTACAGGAAACTTTACTGATATACTGTACATCATTGAGGTGGGTACACACGGGCTGGAGAGAGGTTGCACAAGATGTGAGTGAATGAGGAGATGGAACCATGTGGGTGAGGGATCAAGGACAGTCACTCGTGGTCATTCAGCAATACACGGGCACTGAATAAAACGTTAGAAAAAGATTCTAAAATGACAAGCCTAGATCAAACAATAATGACTTTGGCTTAGGCACATTGCCCCACCCCAAACCTTATCAAAGCGCCATAGAAAGTATCCCATCCGGATACATAACGCCTTCATAAGGCTACCGCTCTACCCTTGACTGCAAGGAACTGCAGGGAACGGTGGGCACAGCTGAGGACATGACAGAAACCAGACTCCCCTCCCTGGACTGTGACTGCACTTCCCATTGCATCAGTAAAGCAGGCAGCATCAAAGATCCTCATAACCCTCGCTATTCTCTCTTCTCAGCCGGATCGAAGATTAAAAAAAAACCATTGAAAACACATAGCACCAGGCTCCAGGAAACCGTCCAGGCTGCTGTTGTGAGCACATTGAATGTTCCCCGGTGATAAGTTGGACTCTTGATCTCCCAGTCTAACTCGATGTTCACTGCACTCTCTCTGTAACCATAAGGATTTGTAACAATATGTTATCACCTCAATGTGCTGTTGTAATGTGCTGTACAAGTTTGAGAAACCCAGATCACTGGAAAAGGCTTATTTGTTGCATTTATTGGGGTTATAAAACCGGAAACATTGGCTGCGCTTCAGCAAGTCGGAACAGTGGCATGGATTCAACGAAAATGAACACAACGTTGGCCACCCAAAACGAGAGGCCGTAAGAGATCTGGATCTCTCTGCCTTGTCTGAACGGGCGAAAGATGTATCTACTCAGACTGATAGAGCAGTGTCCCGAAGGTGCGATTACTCGGTTTAACCTTCTCTGTCTGCAAGAACACAACAGGGGGAAGGGCCGCTGTCTGCAAGAACACAACAGGGGGAAGGGCCCTGGAATAATGTAAAACAATTGTAGACACCGGCTATCGATCCAGGTGAAGTTTGGACCCGATGCGGGACTGGGTGAGGAAGGTAAAGTTCCCGGGATAAACCTCAATGGATGAGTGCAGTCTCGGTATCACCACCCCATCACGCTCCTAGGACCAGGGCAAGAGGGGCTGAGCGGCGGCTCATCTCAGTCGGTATGTTGTGAAGGTCCCACAACACAGACCGACCCCGGCAGGTTCTGTCCAGCAAGCGCAGAGAGGCCGCCAGATCGGGGAAGTTAACTGGATGCATTACCTTACATCAGACGTCCACACTCGGGACCAGCCTCAGTACTCACCGATGAGAACTTGTTTTCACGCCTGGACAGTCAACCCTTCCCCGGATTCCCGATTCTGGGGGTGATGGTCGTCTCCTAATCCGGATCCTACAGACAATCCGCCGCCGCCGCCGACCCGCTTCAACACAGAACTGAAGGAAAGTCAGGACTGTAATTTATGTCATCAGAGCTGGGGGCGGAACCTCGGAAGCAAGGCAGACCTGCGGTAAAATGTGAGCGGGGAAGGGGCTCACGTGACTTACACATACATGTACGTCCGTGAAATTTCGCAAGATTTTGCAATTTCCGCCGTCAGCTGAGATTCTAACAATAAAACTTTCTTCAGAACATGCGAATATATCACAGATCTTGTAGCTAAGTTTAGATATACAAACATGACAGATTGTACAGCAGTCGACTGAGCACAGACTGAGCACAGGTGTGCCTGTGTTATCTCTCAGCGAGCAAGAAGTAGTTTTTACTGATCTGCATTGAGTGTGACCTCCCGCCGAGGGAACTGCGGATCCGGTTGCGGAGAGAGGAGCAGAGCCCGTCTGAAGCTTGTTGATTCGTACTGAGCGGATGATGGTGTTAAACGCCGAGTTCCATCGGGAACAGCAGCCTGAGGTGCTCTTGCTGTTTGTGTGGGGTTGTTTCGGTGCCCCCAGGCGGAGTGGAGAGCCGGTGGGAGTGTATCACTGAGACTGTAATCCCCGGCAAGCAATGATTAAATCCGACCAGTGTCTCTTTTTAGTATCATCGGGACGTCCGTGATTTTCAAATTCCTGCAACCCTTCGATATTTCCAACAACTACTCTGTTTGTTCCTGTCTCCTCTACTCAGGTAAATTGTCGGCATGTTTTGTTTCTCTGTTCCTGCTAGTTCTGTTCTCCTCAAATCTGTCTGTCCTGATCCATTCATGATCCCACGTCACAAACCCGCAGAAAGCAAGGGAGCGGATAGCGTGCAACGGGGTGGGGGGGGGGGGGGAGATGCGGAAGTCCGCACAGAAAATGCACAGACACCTTTATGACACCTGGGACACGAGGAGCCTGTGGCAAGTACACACACCAGAACGGATTACAGGTGGCCTCACACGACAAAAAGTGCTACGCCTCCATTCCTCACAGGCTGAATGCTTCCTGTGCACAATTTAACCAATTGAATGGCATGCCGCTGTGGAGAAGCCTCCTCTCTTCCAGAGGAACAGACACTCAGTCTGGCCGGAGCCGAGGTGGGGAGGACGCTACCCAGGGGAAACCCACGCAAACCCGCAGAGCCGGACAATTTACCCAGGGAGGTGCAAAGGGGCAATACGTCCCATGTAACAGAGGTCACCGCTCCACCCCAACACACCCCCCAGGGTTGTAGAAACATAGAAACACACAAAACCGACAGCAAAATACAGGCCCTTCGGCCCACAAGGCTGTGCCGAACACGTTCCTACCTTAGAATTACATAGGCTTTACCCATAGCCCTCTATATTTCTAAGCTCCCTGTAACCATTCTGGAGTTAAAAGATCCTATCGTTTCCACTTACACCACCGCAGGCGGCAGCCCATTCCACTCACTCACCACTCTCTGTGTAAAGAAACATACCGCTGACATCTCCAAGCACGTCAAAACTATGCCCGCTAGTGCTAGCTATTTTAGCCCTGGGAGAAAAAGCCTCTGACTATCCACACGATCAGTACCTCTCGATATCCTGTACACCTCTATCACGTCACTTCTCATCCTCCGCTATCCAAACGGTGTACTCAGTCCGCCACTATGCAAACTGCTGTCTGACGTCTGCACTGCCAGATTCAGCTCAAACAACATCATCAGGTTCTGTGATGATATCACAGTGGTCGGTACCATCAGCAACAATGGTGATTCAGCACACGGAGAGGAGGTTGAGAGGATTGTTAAATGGTGAGAGAACAGCAGCATCAGTGTCAGCGTGGAGTAGAGAAAGTGAAGCGATGATGGGGAACCAAGAAGGCAGAGATCGACCACCCTCCATTGATCATCAATGGTTCTGCTCTGGAGGGGGTGGAGAGGACGAAGTTCTTTGGTGTGCACATAACAAACGATCTAACCTGGACCCAGAACACCTCCACACTAGTCAGGAAGCCACAGCAGCGTCTACTGGAGCACCATGGAGAGTGTCATGTCCGATGCCATCTTTGTATGGTACGGAAGCTGCAAGGCATCGAACCACGGGACAATAGAGGGGAGAGTAAAAACCGCCGAGAGGATGATCGGGGTCTCACTCGGCCCTGTTTGTGACATTTTCCAGCAACGTTGCAGACGAAGGGGCCAAAGCATTGTCGAGAATCCGTACCACCCATCCCATGATCTCTTTGACACACGGCGGTCAGGATGAAGGTGCATGCATATCAGCACTAGGAATGCCGGGTAATAACTTCTTCCCTCGGGTTGCGAGACTAATGAATATCCCGCCACCACTGAGGTCTCGTCACTTGGATAGCGAGCTGTTTGCTAAATGTTTACTGTTTCCCAGTGCGGTGCTTTCCTACACGCACTTTGTATTCCATTAACCTGTTTAGAGTACAATATATTGGTTTGTCTGTTGTGTGTGATAGAGGTATTGTGGTTGCACCGGGGTCCTGAGGAAGGTTTTTTCGCTTGTGTGGAGAATTTTGGTCCGGTGGGCTGGATAAATACTTTTACGGGACTATAGCATCATGTGTCTGTTTTGCGTAATGCCTGGATTACAATAAAATCCTGATGGCGCCCTCTAGCGTCGACAAAACACTACGTCATTCTGCCCTCTGTCCTTCAGCTGTACACCAAGAGGCCACGTGACTTCAGTTTTTTTTGCTCTAGCTTGCTCAGAACAATCTGAAATATGGAAATGTTGAAGAAACCATACCCGTTAGAATCAACCATAAGGATTGTAAGCGAGGGCGTTGCTCTCCGGAGGGCTGCTCTCCATGTCACGTCAATAAAGAGTCTCCTAACGAAAACCCGGGTCCCAGTCTTGTGTGGAAAGGAAAATCCCTGACAATCTGGCGGCGGGGATGGGATCCCTGTGTACGGGATCCAGCTGAGCCCCGACAGAGTAATTGGCCCCTCGGACAGGAATCTCATCCCTACCTGTGAGACTTCCCTGAGAGACGGGAATCAAGATCAGGACCAGGGCGATGCGTGAGTAAGGTAGTCCCTGACCGGCCGCTGCCCAGTTCCTGAGATCTGGTAAGAACAAGAACGAAACTGGGAGAGGAGATCAGACCTAATGGACCAAATATTTCTGTTAAATTTAAGGGGAACCTGGTATTCGTATATGTTAATCAGTTGATTACGAAGCACGGTTAGCATAGGAAACAGAACGTAGAATACTAATAACTCGAATAAATGAAGATAGAAATACATATTAAAATGGGAAACCAGGCCAGTAGGTCTTGGTCAAGCAAACTGGAAGAGGAGAAAGGACGCCCCCATGAACGACGCCCGGCCGATCTGAACGCGAAGGCCTCAGTGATAAGGACACGGAGAGGAAAATTGCAAAATACAAGAACACAGAAGAATTATTGCGCGACACGTTAATTCCTCCGGGTTCGTCTGCCTATCAGGTTTGGTTGGAACCAAGGAACAACAGGTACTCTGTTACCTTTACCAGTGATTTACATGGCTGAATCAAGGAGACTGGCCCTATGGAGACTATTTCGATTTGGTAAAAATGGAATACTGAAAGGGAGACACTGCGTTGAGTCTGGGGGTGACGATTCTCGCTGGGATCTTAATGACATATGTTACTAAATGGGAAGAGATGGGAAAGGGGTGCTAGCTCCCTAAGGGAAACGCCAGAAATAGGGAAAGTAACAGTCCGATGGCAGATTCTAGCGTCACTCCGAAAGCTCCATTGGGAGGCCTGTCGGCTCCGCTGGCGCTTCCGCCGCCCCATGAGGCCCCATGAAGATAGATAGATAGATAGATAGATAGATAGATAGATAGATAGATAGATAGATAGATAGATAGATAGATAGATAGATAGATACTTTATTCATCCCCATGGGGAAATTCAACATTTTTTCCAATGTCCCATACACTTGTAGTAGCAAAAACTCATTACATACAATACTTAACTGAGTAATAATATAATATGCATCTAAATCACTAACTCAAAAAGCATTAATAATAGCTTTAAAAAAAAAGTTCTTAAGTCCTGGCAGTTGAATTGTAAAGCCTAATGGCATTGGGGAGTATTGACCTCTTCATCCTGTCTGAGGAGCATTGCATCGATAGTAACCTGTCGCTGAAGCTGCTTCTCTGTCTCTGGATGGTGCTATGTGGAGGATGTTCAGGGTTTTCCATAATTGACCGTAGCCTACTGAGCGCCCTTCGCTCAGCTACCGATGTTAAACTCTCCAGTACTTTGCCCACGACAGAGCCCGCCTTCCTTACCAGCTTATTAAGACGTGAGGCGTCCTTCTTCTTAATGCTTCCTCCCCAACACGCCACCACAAAGAAGAGGGCGCTCTCAACAACTGACCTATAGAACATCTTCAGCATCTCACTGCAGACATTGAATGACGCCAACCTTCTAAGGAAGTACAGTCGACTCTGTGCCTTCCTGCACAAGGCATCTGTGTTGGCAGTCCAGTCTAGCTTCTGGTCTAACTGTACTCCCAGATACTTGTAGGTCTTAACCTGCTCCACACATTCTCCATTAATGATCACTGGCTCCATATGAGGCCTAGATCTCCTAAAGTCCACCACCATCTCCTTGGTCTTGGTGATATTGAGACGCAGGTAGTTTGAGTTGCACCATATCACAAAGTCTTGTATCAGTTTCCTATACTCCTCCTCCTGTCCATTCCTTACACACCCCACTATGGCCGTGTCATCAGCGAACTTCTGCACATGGCAGGACTCCGAGTTATATTGGAAGTCTGATGTGTACAGGGTGAACAGGACCGGAGAGAGTACGGTTCCCTGTGACGCTCCAGTGCTGCTGACCACCGTGTCAGATCTACAGTCTCCCAACCGCACATACTGAGGTCTATTGAGATAGGGAGGTTATTGAGGAGGCAGTGGGATTGAAACAAAGACCACAGAACGGGCAGCCAGCCCCGTCTGCGGCAGCACCGAATGCTCTCCAGGACCGGAGCACTGCCGCTGTGCGCGATTCTTTCGGAGCCTGGGGCGGGTCGAACTCTCCGTTAATCGAGGTTAACGGAGAGGGGAGAGGAGTTGCCCGATCGCCTCACAAGGTGAGGGACCTCTGTATTCCGCCGGATAATGGTGGACGATGTACCTATTTTAAAACCCTGGACCCCGGCTGAGGTATGTAGTCCGATCAGGGACACCCCGATCCGCTGAGAAAAACTGTAGCCACTCATAATTGGCATACTCCGACCTGTCAGATATTGAACCCGCTGCCTGGCGTTTTACAGGCGCTGCTCCGTATCATATACGGAATTTCCTTGGCTGAGGCGGAGACCAACTATTCCTGCCAAAGCTACTCCCGAGAGAGACTGGCCCCCGTCAGTTGGATAAGATGCCGACAGGCTATGGAGACGAAGGTGAGCGAACTTAAAGCCCGTATCCTTGCCGCAGCTCGACAGCATGGAGGCTTTGGAGAAGTTGCCCGGTGCATGCGAAAGAAAGGAAAGACCGTCACTGACGTCATTGCTCGATTCAAAGACACCCGGGACGCAAATGCGGAAAAACCCCTGGACCAGCAAAATGCCCGGTGGGCTGGACAAACCTTCCCGAACTGACTCCTACCTGAGGTCGCCCCTGCCTTTTAATTGACCAATCTGAACAGGCAGACCCAGCAACGGAATGTGGTAACCCAGATCCTGACCAGCATGGAAGGAAATGGGTTGTTTAAGATCACAGGAGAAAGGGGGCAGTCCACACAGAAAGGGGAGTGGACGGCGGGAGTTCGGCCAAGGCCCCGCGACAAGAGGCAGGACGTATGTAGGAAATGTGGGCGAAAGGGGCATTAGGCCAGAGGGAGCCGAGGCGACGTGGAGTGAAGTGATAGGAGAGGATAGGGAGAAAGGATGACCTGTGAATACCCCTGGGAAGTGACTCATTTCACTCTGCATAACCCCTTCAGGTCCCAGTAGGGAGGCCACGAGGGGGAGACAATACAACCGGCTCTGATCGGGCTCCATGAGAAGCCGCAGGAGGATCCATTCCCGGATGTAGAAATAGCTGAGAAACGAGTCCGTGTCCTGTTCGATTCCGGCGCCACTATACCCTCCGTAAGCCCCTCTGTGGCACTGCCTGAGAGTACTATGAGTATAGAGACCGTGTGGATAACTGGACTCCCCATGACCGACCCATTTTCCCAGCCCGTAGAGATCAGGGCGTGGCAGTGACGAGAGCGCGAATAAAACGTAGGATGAGAGTGATAATTGGTAGAACGTGCAGATGGCGGGATGCGTGAGCCGAATGGTGCTGTGTCTCTCTGGGCTTCTAAACGAGTTTAATTCTCCCGGCTGTCGCAGTCTCCGCTGACGACAGTTCTGTAGTGTCTAGGTAAGAGGACAGCGATCGCCTGTGACAGGAGCGCCACAGGGAACCGTACTCTCTCCGGTCCTGTTCACCCTGTACACATCAGACTTCCAATATCACTCGGAGTCCTGCCATGTGCAGAAGTTCGCTGATGACACGGCCATAGTGGGGTGTGTCAGGAATGGACAGGAGGAGGAGTATAGGAAACTGATACAGGACTTTGTGATATGGTGCAACAATAATTGTTCCAATTAATTGGAACACACACGAAGGAGGAAATCAGCAGGTCAGGCGCATCTGTGGAATTGAATGAACAGTCGATGTTTCTGGCAGAGACCATTCTTCACATGTATTAATTCTTCGTCGAGTACCTCAGCTCCAACAACAGAAAGCAGAATTTCCCAGAGGCCAAGCATTTCAATTGCTGTCCCCATTCCCGGTCCGACAGGTCGTTCCAAGGCCTGTTTCTCTTCCACGATGAGGCCACATTCAGACTGGAGGACTAACAACTTCAACTCTGTCTAGGCAACCTGCAAACTTATGGCAGGAAGATGGAAATCCCTTTCGGTATTTCCCGGTGCCCCTTCCCTTTTTTCACTTCTCCGCTCTAGCCTCTTAATATTCTCCTTACTTTCCTCTGACCTCCCTCATCCTTCCCGTGTTCCCATGATGCACTTTCCACTTCAGTCAGCTTCCTACTTCTTCAGCTCTTCTCCTTCTCCACATAACTTTCCAGCAACTGATCTCGCCCACCTTCCCCAAACACCTGGCATCACTTATCAGCTTCCAGCTTGTCCTCCTCCCGTTCTCCACCTCTCCCAACATTATTATTCTGTCCATTTCCCTCCTTCCTCTCTGGTACTCTTGAAGGACCGTGACCCATAAAGTCATTTCCATTGATGCTGTCTGAGCTGCAGAGTTCGTCCAGCGTTTTGTATGCGCATCACATTGAAGCAGTCCCTCGGATGGTAAACCAGCTGCCATCAAGTTTCGCACCGGTATGAAGCAGCGACATTCATTCAGAGTACAGATGCCCCTCGAACTGTTGCAAATGCTGACAGCGACAGAGCACCCGCATTCTTAAATGTGTACCAACATCAACATTGATGTTGGGGAAGTCCAGAACGAGTGGTCACAGTTTAAGGTTAAAGGGGAAGCCTTTTAGGACCGAGATCAGGAAAATCTTCTTCACACAGAGAGTGGTGAATCTGTGGAATTCTCTGCCTCAGGAAACAGTTGAGGCCGGTTCATTGGCTATATTTAAGAGGAAGTTAGATATGGCCCTTGTGGCTAAAGGGATCAAGGGGTATGGAGAGAAAGCAGGTACAGGGTTCTGAGTTGGATGATCAGCCGTGATCATACTGAATGGCGGTGCAGGCTCGAAGGGCCGAATGGCCTACTCCTGCACCTATTTTCTATGTTTCTATGTTTACCACATTGACAATTGGTTTCTCAGATGCACTAAAGTGGTGAGGTTGTTGACGGCGAGGTTGTTAGTCAGATTTACATATTTGACAACCTGAATTGTACTTTCACCCCTTGGAAGTTTTCCTGTCTGTTGTGTTTGTTTTACAACATTGAGTCAGATCGGATTTCATCTGGATTTCTTTTGACACTGATTGCAGAATAATTGACCCCCTTTAATATTACAAACCAAATCACTACTGGTGCAGCAAATTTTTAGATGTCACATAATCATTTCAAAGGGGAACACCGTGTGCGGACAAGATGTACTGCAAATACACAAAAAAATTGATTGTGCTACAAATACACATATGTCTGGAAGGTCCAACTCATGGTGCGTCAGGATGCTGGCGAAAGCTACACCATGAACACAAAGGAACACTCACGCAAGTCCGCCAAACGGTATTGTTAAACACAAGTATAGAGATGCGTACAGAAAATTTGCAAATCACTCAATTTCCCCTTGGAGTAAAGTAATCAATAAGAAATGGAAAGAAAATGGTACACTGTACATATACAATTCTATGTTACATTAACATAAAGAGGGGGGAAGTGTAATGTGGATCAGTTTCTTTTAGAGCATTGACTCCCGCTACTTATGGACTGATAGTACCTATGCGCATTGATCTGTTGTCTGCAAATTTGCACATGCGCATTAATCTGTTGTCCGCATTTTTGCACATGCGCATTTCTTTCTCTCTCTCTCTCTCTCTCTCTCTCTCTCTCTCTCTCTCTCTCTCTCTCTCTCTCTCTCTCTCTCTCTCTCTCTCTCTCTCTCTCTCTCTCTCTCTCTCTCTCTCACTCTCTCTCTCTCCAATTGAATACACCAGTTAAAGCTGTCACCCGCATGTGTGTTTTTATTTTACTTTATTGATATATAATTGCACAAACACAAAATTCCCGTACCTTACCACCCAAGAGTTTGGAGCCGCACTCTCACATTTTTACGTCATATGGCAGGGATATCCTGGAACTCCTAACGGAAGCGAAGTGTACAATGGATGTGCAATTTCAGGCATTTCTACATTGGTATGCTTGTCTGTCCTTCCGGGGACAGTTTAGCGTCTGGATTAGTTTCCGTGTCCATTTCCTCATCGACATGATGACTCGGTAAACAGAGAGGTTAAACATCAAAATGGAAACCGAAAGACAGTAAGCGTGTCACAAGAGCGTCCTGCACACATCGCGTTACCTTTTGGGGTCTCAGAGGCGTGGGCTGGTTCAGGCCGCACTAGGAACTAAATAAAAACTTCCGATCGGTGGATTGCTACTGATCCCAGTCCGCTGCGTTGTACTTTCTCAGATCATTGGACTCTGTGACACAATAAATCTTCCAGGGAGCTTGCCTTTATTATTTGAGCTAATGATTTAACTTGTTGGGAAATTATACTGCAATTTTACAAGACGCCGGTTAGGCTGAAACTATTTCATCCAGTTATTGTCGCTGCATTAAAAAAAAGATGCAGACGGTGCAGAAGAGGTTTATCAGTATGCATAAGGGGCGAATGCTGGCGGGAGATTTGATAGAGGTTTACAAGTCTGATGAAAGCCTAAGCAGAACAGCGAGATATTATACTATCTACCAAGACAAATAGTAATCATATATAAAGGTTTCAGGCCAAAGTGAGTGTGTTTCCGTTTAGAGAGTCTAAGTTCAATGGAAATACGTAGGGTACTTTTCCCACTCACAAAGTTTTGGGTGCCTGGAATGCATTGCCTATGGTGGTGGAGACCAAGGACTCTGAGATAGGCACATATCCAGTCACTGGGAAAACTTACTGGAGGGGGATGTCAGGTGGTCTCGAATCTTGCATGTTTTCCAAATACACCACACAGCCACCAGATATATTCTGTGGATGAAATAGCAAATACTGCTTCCATCGGTGTTATGAATTGAAATATTTTATTCCCTTAATTCAAAAAGATATTCCCATCACATCAGTAAAACTATCTTGTGTGACATTGTGTCTAAAATGACTTTTGCTCTTTGAACAGCGTACAAAATATTAACATTTTAGAGACAGCGACCCCAGCGACACCGCTATATTAAATGTCCCACCGTTAACACAGACTAACGCTTTGCCATGCAAATTCTCATGTTAACTTATCGAATCCGAACTCACGTATTCGAATTCCAGCACATGTAATGTCCTACATTCCGCGATCGTATTCACCGCCGTTTCTGATGGGAAATATGTTGTCAGATTTTGTTTGGACGATTCTGAAATCAGAGCCTTTGTGCAATCATCAGGAACCTGTAGTAAGAATCACTGCTCAGCTTGACCTCCAAAATTTCAACATATCAACATTTATACCACTGCTTACGAAATGACCCCAAACCCAGACCTGCCACTTACAAAGGAAAGCAAAATACAAAGTTGAAGAAAGACTGTGGTGTTTCACAGTGTGTAAGGATCCTGCCTGGGGTGGGTGCGTGAGGTCTCACGGTATGGCAACCCACTGCCAGAAGTGCGAGGGAAGTATCAAGACTCCAGCAGTTGCAGTGGGTTTACAATGTGTTTTAGTTCTCTGTCAAAAGTGTGCGGGGTGTTGGAGTGTGTCGGTATCCTGCCGGGTGTATGAGCTTCACAGTGGGGAAGAACCCTATCAAGACTGTGTGGCTTCACTGTGCGTCGGCACGAAGAATACGTGCCTCATTAGAACCAAAAGCTGGACCAGTGGAAAACAACGTAAGTGCAGTTTCAGACCGCAGCAAATGATTCTCTTAATTGGAACCTGAATCCACAGATCAGTGGATGGTTTTGGTGATTTTTTTCTTCCTCGAGTCTGCCAAGCTACAGTCTAACATTGAATTCGAAATGTGGTTTAAACGGTCCGTTTCATCGCTCAACTTTCTGTTGAGTGGGTAACTTAGATTAGTTATATCTGCCAATCGGGATCTGTTTATATTAAAACATATCTATGCAAACAGCCGTATTATAATTGAAACTCCAATGCTTCATTGCGATTCTGTGCTACGCGCGTGTCTTAACACAGCGAGCTCCTGGAATCCCCTCATTATTTTGTCCAACGTTGGTCACTCATAATCACAAAGTATTCCCACATCACTCCCTGGTGCGTGGAGCAGTTCCCCATCATCAGATCGCGGCAGTGTGTCGTTCTTTCTGTCTCTGTTCCCTTCCCTATGAGCTCCGTAACTTTCCCGAAAAAAGAAATAATGAATTTATTCAGTGACAGTTTACAAAGAAAGGAAGAACGTGGAAGAGAATATCTGCAGACCAGGTATCGTTTATGGAAAAAATGAATAAGGCTTCCATTTCAAACCTTTCACCAGAAGATATTCCAAAGTTTGCTCTTTAGAAAATAATAGAGCTGTTTCTAAGAAATGCATTATTAATTATATCGTTAAATATGCATTAAAATCATGCTGGAACTAAATGACAACTCCAGTGAAAGGGATATATTTTACAAATGGAAACAGGAAGGAAACAAATGACTTTCAGTTTTTCTTATCAACTTCAGTTCCATTAATCGGTCAAAATCAACAATTCATAAATTAGAATTTACACGATGAATATTTTGTTTTGACAGCGCACCGCATGGTGTAAAACCCCAGACAATCCATCAAACAAAGCACTTTGCAGAATTGGTGCAGGCAGGAGTTCTGCGGATGTTATACTTGTCCAGCGAAATTTTTCAACCCTGCACAAGTTTCATGTGTACCAAGGAAGCACGACAAGGCTTTAACAAATGTAAAGTAACCGACAAGACGCTGGGTCAGTCAGTCTTCACTCAAACTGAGCATGATAATAAACTTGCTCCGTCAGCTCAAGACGCCATTTTCTTAAAAATAATGGACACCAAGGTCTTCAGAGATGAAGCAAATAACTGGGTCGCCCCACTACCTTTCAGAGAACCACGCCAGTGCTTGCCAAACAACAAAGAGCAGGCTGTCAGGCGGTTCACGTCCTTGCCAAAAACCCTGAAAAGGAAACCTGAGATGCAGCAACAATACCTAGCATTCATGGAGAACATCTTCGCTAATGGACATGCTGAAGTAGCACCGCCACTAAGGGAAGGCGAGGAGTGCTGGTACCTCCCAAAGTTTGGGGTTTACCACCCACAGAAGCCCAATCAGATCAGGGTGGTCTTTGATTCCAGTGCTCAGTGCGCTGGTGTCTCCCTTAATGACGTGCTCCTTACAGGCCCCGACCTTAACAATACCCTTCTCGGGGTCCTGCTGCGCTTCCGGAAGGAGAAGGTTGCAATCTTAGCGGACATCCAGCAGATGTTCCATTGCTTCTTAGTACAGGAGGAACGTCGCAATTTACTCCGTGTCTTATGGCACAATGACAATGACATTAACAAGGAAGTCATTGAGTACCGGATGAAAGTCCACGTTTTCGGCAATAGTCCATCACCTGCCGTGGCCATCTATGGGCTGCGAAGAGACATCAGAGAGGGCGAACAGGAGCACGGCGATGACACCGTTCAGTTTGTAGAAAGGCACTTCTATGTCGACGACGGCTTGATATCGCTACAAAGAAAAGACGAAGCAATCGATCTGCTCCGACGTACACAAACCTCACTCGCTGAATCAAACCTCCTCTTGTACAAGTTCGCATCAAACTGTCAGGCAGTAATGGAGGTCTTTCCACACGATGACTGTGCTCCGGCAATTAAAGACCTAGATTTAGATGGAGAAACCATTCCCACACACAGGAGTTTGGGCGTCCTTTGGGAGACTACGACTGACACATTCACGTTCTCCGTGCCGACCGTGACCAAGCCATTTACCCGCCGTGGAGTTCTCTCCATTGTCAACAGTGTTTTCGATCCCTTGGGTCTACTGGCGCCGGTTAGATCCAGGGAAGAGTCCTTCTCAGCGAACTTACCTCTGAGCTCTCCGACTGGGATACTCCCCTACCAGAAGACAACCTAAGCAAGTGAGAGGTTTAGAGAGATTCACTTCAAGATCTAAAACAGTTTCATATCCGACGTAGGTACACTGCGATCTCACCCACAGAGGCAGCGCACACAGAATTATGTGTTTTTTTCGGATGCGTCTACCAAGGCCATCGGTGCTGTGGCTTACTTGAAAGTAGTCGGGAAGGATGGTCAAGTTGAAGTAGGATTTGTAACTGGTAAGGCGAAGCTCACTCCTCAGTCCGAGCCGACAATTCCAAGGCTTGAACTGTGCGCAGTTGTCCTGGCTGTGGAAATGGCGGATCTTATCCATGACGAGCTGGACGATATCAAGTTCTACACAGATAGCAAAGGAGTGCTTGGTTATATTTATAATGAATTAAAACGTTTCTACGTGTACGTTCATAATAGAGTTCAACGTATCCGCCTGTCATCAAAGCCTGAACAATGCATTATGTACGTACAGAGGATAACCCTGCAGGCCATGCATCGAGATCCTTACCTGCATCCCGTCTGGCTCAGACATCCTGGTTCACCGGACCCCCCCCCCCCCTTTCTGTATCAGCCACCAACAGAAAAAACTCAAATGAGTGAGACATTTGAGCTGATCGAACCCGAAAGAGACTCGGAAATTCGGCCGCAAATACAAACAGGAGTCACCTACCTCGAAGAATCAATACGTATCACCGAACGCTTTAAACGGTTCTCCACTTTGAATTCTTTAGTGAGAGGACTTGCTCTCCTCATTCACATGGCCAGAATCACTGATATAGCTGCAACATTACCTCTCGGCTCCTAAATTCAGTTCCACGATTGAAGAAGGCCAATACACAGTACGCCTTCTTAACTATAGAGTCAACCTGGACAGCTGCTTTGAGCGTCCTTTGGTCTCGAAACTTACACTGACATCTCCTCTGTACCTACTCCCCAGCACCTTAAACCTGTGTCCCCTTGTGGCAACTATTTTAATCCTAAGAAAAAGCCTCTGACTATCCACAAGATCAATGCCTCTCATCATCATATACACCTCTATCAGGCCACCTCGCATCCTTTGTCACTACAAGAGAAAAGGCGGAGTTTACTCAACCTATTCTCATAAGGCATGCTCCCCGATCCAGGCAACATCCTTGTAAGTCTCCTCTGCACCCTTTCTATAGCAACCATATCTAAAGTTTATGAAACTGACGAGCTCCGCATAGGTACAGAGGAAGAGCTGGGGAGTATTCACACCGAAGGCTCGGAGCGCAGACCGCTGCACGTAGCCGGAGAAAAGACAGGTACGGCGACCTGGTGTCTATCATAGCCGGGCGCGGCGAACGGGCAGGGACCGAGTGCGCACAGAGCGAGGGTTTACCTGCCGAGGGACGCCGCCCGCCTCCCCTCCAGCTCCCTCTGCCTCTCCTCCACCTCCCGCAGCTCCGACTCGCTCAGCCCGCTGGCCAGGGAGACGTCGTAGGGCGCCCTCTCTTCCTCCTCCTCCTCCTCCTCCTCCTCCTCCTCAGGCGGGGGGAGGCCGTCGAGGTCGAGGTCAGCGTGGAGCCCACCGTCCACCAGCACCTCATCGGCCGTCGCCATGTCCCCTCGCGTCAGCTCCTTCAGCTTCCGGGGAGACAGAGAGACAGAGAGAGTAAGAGGGAGACAGCGGGGGAGAGTGATGGAGTGAGTGAGAGAGAGAGAGAGAGAGAGAGAGTGAGAGAGAGGGAGATTGAGAGAAAGGGAGGGAGAAATAGGGAGAGGGAGAGGGAGAGAGAGTGAGAGGGAGAGTGTGAGAGAGGCAGAGAGAGGGGGAGAGAGAGAGGGAGGGGGAGAGAGAGACAGGGAAAGAGAGAGGGAGAGGGAGAGAGAGTGAGAGGGGGAGAGAGAGAGCGGGAGAGAGAGAGTGAGAGAGAGGAAGAGGGAGAGAGGAGGGGGAGGAAAGTGGTGCACGGTAAGATCCCAGAACGTTACAACACTCCATCCAAACCACAGTGACTCCTGCATGTTACTCTGCTGTCTCTCCCGGTAACGTGAGTCCCAAGGGACGTAACCATCTCAGAAATTTGCTAAAATCTTGTCAGACGATCCTGCTGGATTTCCTTGAGGACAATATATGTAGCATCGATAAGAGGGAAGCAGTAGATGTTGTCTATTCGGAATCACAGAAGGCCGTTGACAAGGTGCCACACATGAGGTTGCTTACCAAATTAAGAGTCCATGGTATTGCCCGAAATACGAGGAGCATTAGGTGTACGGTCGGAGGCAACGAGTGGGAATAAAAGGATCCGTTTCTGTTCGCTGCCAGTGACAAGTGGTTTTCCACACGTGTCGGTGTAGGGAACTCTTCTTAGTGATCTACGGCAGTGATTTAGCTGATGGAACAGTTTGTTCTGTTGCTAAGTTTGCAGATGGCATGAATATTGGTCTCTGTGCACGTACTGTTGAGGAAAGAGAAAGTTTGCAGTGGACATTAGCAGAATTGCCAAGACGGTGGCAAGTGAAAATACAATTTTGGAAAATGCATGGTCACGCGCTTTGGTAGTGGAATTAAATGTGCAAACTATTTTGATAATCGTGCAGAAAATCCAACAAAGTGTCGTGCAAAGAGAATTGGTAGTCCTCGTGTATAACATCTAAAGGGTTAACATGGAGGTAGAGTCAGGGGTAAAGATAGAAAATATGATGTTAGCATTCATTTCAAGAGGTCCAGAGCACAGGATCTGTGGTGCGATGCTGAGGCTTTACAAGGCAGTGCAGAAACTTCAGCGTGAGAATTGTGAAAAGATCCTCGTGTAATAAAAGATGTGCTGGCATTGGAGAGGGTCCAGGGGAGGTTCACAGGGATGATTCCAGAAATGAAAGGGTTACCTTATGAGTACTGTTGAGGGCTCTGGGTCCGTACTCGATGGAATTTCTGAAGGATGAGCTGTGATCTCCTTTAAACCTTCCGAGTGTAGAAAAGCCTAGGCACTGTGGATGTGGCAAAGATGTTTTCCAAGGTTGGGGTGTCTAAGACAAGAGGGCATAGCCTCAGAATCGAGAGGCGTCCATCTAAAACAGAGGTGCGGAGAACTTTCTTTCGCCAGAGGGTGGTGAACTTGGGGAAATTGTTACCACATTCCGCTGTGGAGGCCAGGTCATTCGGTGTATTTAAGGCAGAGATTTATAGATTCTTGATTGGACACGTCATCAATCTTTACGGCGAGAAGGCTGGAATATAGCGCTGAGGAAAGGAAATAGAGGAACAGGCATGATTGTGCAGACTCGATGGGCCAAATGGCCTAATTCTTCTCTTAAATCGATGAGAGTTACGAGTATATTTAATCCGTTTTTGCTTAGGCTCTCTACCAATGTGATTAGTTGCAAATGCCTGTGATGAGCAGGAAATAGGTTGAAACTATGCAGAGAGAAAACGTACATTGTTGCTGTCAAGCCCTAATGAATGGTCTCGTCCCGCAAAGTCGAGCTCATTTTCATTTCCAGAGGGTCAGACTGACCTGCTGTGTTCCCCGAGTATTTCGTGTGTGATCCCGATCTAAGTTCAAAATTCAAAGCACAATGATTATCAAAATCCTGTAATCGCCTGTTATGCTGTGTGTATTTCATTTAGCGGTTCCGTTAGAGCAGTCTGTTCTGCTAGCAGCCTGCTGGGTTATTGTTGGAGATTGTCTGCTACCCAATTAGTATGGTAGACTTAGGGAGAGCTTTCCTTGGCGAGGACCACAAAGGTTGGTCTTGGGTTTAACTTGGTTCGGCGGGAGATGAGGAAAGAAGACGGTGGGAGAACCAATTGTAGATTACAATCCGGTGGGAGACCTGTTTGTTTGAGATGGAACGCGAGTGACATTATATGTAGTCCATGTACGGGTTTTTCACCATTTTCTTGCTAGGATACTCAATATATTGTGAATAGAATTATAACCATGGCAGAAACGATGAAAGACCACACACACTTTGGCTTTGAACCGGTAAGAGTGAGAGGACCACTCTCCTCAGACCTCCCTCTTTAGCAGGACGCTTTCTGGATTGAAGTGGCCCTCACTGGAAGTTCTTCTTAATATCTGGACTGATTTATTATCCCTCTTATCTCCACACTCTTGCCTTCTTCCCGTAACTTTTGGAACCTTTTGTAATCGTGAGGTGTTTATTATTGTAGCTTTCTGAAGAAATTTATAAGTATTTTATCTGAAAGTTGTTGTGCAGTGCCTGGGATGATATTAGTTGTAAATGTTACAATCAGTACAGTGTTTAACCTGTTAATGTTCTATCGTCTTTCACTTTCCTCTTTTAATTCGGCGCATCTCAGTTGTTTTTCCGATGTTGATTTCTGTATGATATGTCTGTCCCAAATGAACATATCTATTAAATAAGGTATTGTGGCTTGTCTATCATGTGTTATTTTATCCGGGCGGTAGTCCTATAATTTTTCTGGATTTTGACACTTGTATTTGTAACAAGTTATTGTGTCATCTTTTTCTTAGCAGATGGTGAAACGTCATTTCCGGATTTAGCCAAGCACGCTCATTTGTCATTTGCTCGGAACTTTCAGACCATCCTGATGACGTTTAATATTGTGGCCCTGTGGAGATGTCCATAACCATTAGTGCGGAGTTACTTTTCTGACTGCAATCAGTGGAGTTCCGCAGGACCGCTTCTTATCCCATTGCGTCAATGGTCTGAATGAAGGGTTTGAATGTTTTGTGAACGTATGACACCCGTTCAGTCGTTTCTCCTTCCTGACCGTCATCCTGTCTTCTGTGTCCTCCTTCCCTAAACGTCCTGTCTATCAGTACTTCAGTCTCCCGAATGATCTGGAGCTCGTCCGTTTGCAGCTCCACCTCCTGAACGCGGATTTTTAGAAGCTGCAGCTGACCGCTGCTCTCTCAGCTGGAATCGTCTGGGAGACTGGAGGTCTCCAAGCTTTCCCGCATCCCGTAGAGGAGCATTCACCTATCATGCCTGGCGTCTCTGGAATCCGATCTGAGCAGATATAAAGAAGCGAAAGTCCCTCGTACAACCCTTTTCATTGCTACGTACATGGGCTACGTACAAGAACCTCTGGCTCTTCATCCTTCCACTTCAGAATATTTAGTTCGATCAAAGATATCCTGGACGTTGTCACCCAGAGATCCGCCACCACCCCCCCCCCCCCGCCGCTCCCATTAATAATGAGTCCTCTATCACCAGGGTGTGCTTTACACATCCCGCCTACTCCCACACCACCTTCCCTTCTTTCAGCTATGACCTTTCAATGCTCTAAACAGGCATGCTCCGTTATCGGTGACTCACTATTGTCTACAGTTACCTGCCTATGGATTTCAATACGTTTCTCAATTTTCTGACCCCTTACAAACACGACACGCATCCGTGGACAGGCCACTGCTGGTATTGCTAGATACACTTCCAACCTGCATTTGTATTGCTCCTCTGAAGATCTGCAAATAAAGGGTTAACTGCACCTGTCATTCCGTACAAGTTAATGAAGAGGCAGTCCGTAGGGATTGTCGACGTTACCGCGGAGGTGTGGCTGCTGGTTGCCTGTTCTATTAATATGTCTCCCTCACTACGTCAGATTCAGTGAGGTCCGCCAATCTACGCTATCAGAGACCAGCGGCTCCAGATAGAGAGAGAACAGAGGCTGAATCGGGAACGGGAACCTGGACTATCCCAGCAATGGATCATAATCTGAGGAATGCATCGCGGAATGCTGCGGGAATCGCGAAGAATATTTTCTGGGCGTTTCAAGTTCTTGATGAAAATTATGAATAGATGCCTTTGGATTCCCGAATCTCGTATGCTCTTCAGTCCTTCCAATTGATTTACTACCCTGTACTCGCCATTGTAGTTGTTCCTGGTAGGTGTCTCGTCTCTTCCTCTTGATTAACATTTAAAAATATGCCAGCTTCTCCTTCATACCTGTCCTGGAACGACACGCTATTTGCACAGTTGCTCTCTCAAACCGGCATCGCGTCCGCAAACTTCGGTTTAGTGTATTTGATAAGGCAGGGGTGGGCAAACTTTTTGACTTGTGGGCCACAAAGTGTTCTATAATTTGACAGGGGGGCCGGACCAGGAGCAGATGGACGGAGTGTTTTCGTAATACACCTCATAAGAGAAAATAAAATATCATGGGATATGTAGAAAACATGTGCTTTAATTTCAATTGAAAATGAACAAATGCATTACAACAAAATATCTGTCTTTAAAGTCCCATGGTATTTAGCTATTTATTGAAATGACTTTTAAAACGCTGAAAATTAAATGAATAAAATACAGCTTTTTTTTAATAGTAACAGTTATTATTTTAAAGCACTGAAAATTCTGTTATCCTTCAAGATATTATCATCATCACTCTCCTCCTGACTGTCTTTATTTCAAAAACGGTAGGAGATGCAGGTCTACTTGTCCTGCTCCTTCTTATTCAATTGTCCCCTGTGCCAAAACTCAACAACGACCAGCACAAGGACAGAACAGTGACAGCGCGCCAGTATGCGGAGCGCGTTATTTGATCTGGAGCGCATTTTTTATTTTGAGAACGTACGTGCACCTGCGCACTACTCATGTCCATTACTTAACAGAAATGACATGTAACATGTAAGGCTTATTGAAAAAAATATTTTCAAATGCATTTTTTACATAACACAACGAAGAAACTTATTTTTAATTTCAGTGGGAACAGTGTTGTTGGTCTCCCTTTTTAGCCAGCGCATCAAAGTCTGGATTTAGTTTTGTTGTGGCGATTCTCAGGATGGATCTGAGGTGTTGGTCAGTTAACTTGGATCTGTGGCTGGCTTTGTTGATGTTCATGACGCTGAACGCCTGTTCACACAAATAGGTCGAGCCGAACAACGCCAGCATCTTCTGTGCCGTCCTCTGGAGGTTTGGAAACACCTCTTTACCAAGTGAAGCATAAAAGTCATTCAGTTTAAGAGAGTTGAACTTCTCTTTTAAGACGGGGTCAGACTGAAGGTCGATCAGTTCCAGCTGTAGCTCCTCTGGTGCTGTTTCAGGATCTTGTGACAGGGGACAGGCCACCAACTGAAGTGACTTGTCAATTTTTTCAAAATCAGAAAAGCGACGGCAGAATTCTCTGTGCAGCGCATCCAGTGACTCGCTATATTTTTTCACATTTGCGCCGGCCTCTTCCAGCGTGGCTAGTGTGGGAAAATGAGTGAATAACTTATTCAAAATTTGCCTGGAGAAAAAAGCCAGCTTGGATTTAAAGGCTTTCACGTTTGTGTACATGCCATGCACAAACTGATCCTTCCCCTGTAGCTTCACGTTCAGTTCATTCATGTGTGAAAATATATCCACAGCAAACGCAAAGTCACAAAGCCAGCTCTTGTTGCTCAGCTCAGGAAATTCGCCGGCCTTCCTCAGTAACTCCAAAAATGCACCGATCTGCTCTTTGAGCTCCCATACTCGTTGAAACACTTTGCCCAAACTTAACCAGCGGACACGGGAGTGATAAAGTAGGTCCTGGTGATCCGCATCAGTTTCCTCCAGGAACGTGATGAACTGACGGTGCTGAAGTCCCCTTGCACGTATAAAGTTGACAAGTTTTACGACAGGATTCACAACAAGATTCAGCTGTAATACCGATTTACATAGAGATTCCTGGTGGATGATGCAGTGAAGGAAAATAACATCCTGGTCAGGATTTTCATCTTTCACTTTATTCTGTATTCTCCTCAGCAGGCCGACATTTTTCCCTGTCAAATTAGGAGATCCATCTGTGGTGACGTTGATAGGTTTACTCCAAGGGAGCTTCATATTTTCGATGACAGCAGACACCCGGTCATACAACTCCTCTCCCCGTGTTTTTCCTTTCAGAGACTCCATTGTCAAAAACTCTTCCGTTATTTCAAAAGTATTGTTAATTCCTCGGATAAAAATGAGGTGCTGAGCAGTGTCTTTTACATCGTTGCTTTCATCCAGTGCTAATGAATATAACGTGAACGACTCTGCCTTTTTATTTAAGTCGCTGGTTATATCTTCATCTATCAGTTCCACACGGCGAGTCACTGTCCTGCGTGATAAACTGATTTTTTCAAATTTGTCTCTGCTCTCTCTCCGGACACAATACACCTGCTGTCTCCACCATACATTCTTTTAAAAACTCGCCTTCAGACAGAGGCTTGCTGGCCTTTGCTAATTTGAATGACAGCATAAAACTCGCTTTGGTACTTGACTCATGAATGGCAGTTTGACGGTGAAAAAAATTTTGTTGAGCCTGTAAATTAGCTGCCAGCCTCTGAGCATTAGCTTCCCGTTCTTTCGTTGACTGGTTGCTAGCATAGTTGGCATGTTTTGTGGCAAAGTGACGGCTGATATTATATTCTTTAAAAACCGCCACAGTGTCTTGGCATATCAGGCATACAACAGCTGATCGGTGTTCGGTAAAAAGATATTTAGTTGTCCACTCCTTATTAAACACCCGACATTCTCTATCCACTTTTCTTTTCTTAGCTCCACTCATCTTTACAGAAGGGGTGAGAGGTCAAAGAGTAAAGCGCAAATGTGGAATAATACGCTGCACCTCAACAAACGTCAATGTATATAGAGTGCGTCATCTATTGGGAAAACGCCAGAATTGCAGGGAAAAAACGTTAACAAGGTTTATTAATATAATTTCATCAAGTTCTGCGGGCCGGATTAAAAAGCCCCCGGGCCGTAGTTTGCCCATGCCTAAGCTAGGGTCGTTTCGATTCTTCGCCTCCTTGCACACACACCTAGTGAAATACTCAAAGAGTGGAAATCGACCATCGTTCTTTTCCTTGTACTCGGAGCCAACAGACACCCACCTTTCCTGTGGATGCGTTCACCAAGTGGATAGAGGCTTCCCCAAATAGAAAATGAAAACGTTACAGCCACAACTTTGTTTGGAGAGAGTTTTTACCCGTTGGCGGTTGACAAGCACTTTAAAATCAGTCATGGTCCCTGCTGCACTGCACATGTGATACAAAATGTAATGAAACTGTTTGGGGCAAAACACAGGTTGGAATCCGCTATTGACCACAATACAGTGCAATTGCTGAATGGATGAACATAACTTTAATGACAATGTTCGGGAAAGAGTTATCATCAACCGAGTATGGTGAAAAGACAAATTCAAGTAGCAATTAATTGACTCTATTGAGGAGGCCTGTGTTACCCTCAAGGTATTTGTTTAGTTTATTACATTTTCGCTTTCGTAATTCGTTTGTAATTATTTTATAGTTAAAGTTAAGGTTGTTGAAAGTAAATTTGTTGTCTGTGATATATCGCGGCATGCGATAACGTCACACCCGGTTTCGCTGCGTGTTGTGGGAAAATACCGGTTTGGAGAAACGGGAAGGAGGGGGCTTGTGTGTGCAGGATCAGCGCAAGAAAGGTTTTCTTTCTACGCACTAGAAACATCACAGAAGCAACGCCGTAAGTTCATAAGATAACTTGTATGATCTACAGCTCCGGAGTTGTGCTCCCAATGTTTTTTTATTTTTATTTTTAGGTAGTAGGATTTTCTTTTAGATAGCAGGGGTCTTTTTTTCCTTCTTTTTCTTTCAATAAAAATATTCTTAACACTTTATTTTCTCTTATTATTATTGATATATTGCTTAGCTTTGTTAATCAGTTATTTGCTAATTTAATTCTTTATTGCATATAATGACATATTGACTTAATGTATCTTTTTTGTTAATCTTCAATAATAATTAATAAAAAGGTTGTAACATGAAAAAAAATGAGAATATATGACAGAATCGGCAAACATAAGACTGCAGAGATACACGGTGAAGGTAGCAATTTAGAATTGCAAAGAGAAAAGTATTCCTATGAATGCTGTTGGAACATGAAACGCCCTGCCTCGATGGGATTTATTTCAACCAATTATCAATTTAATTAAGTATTTATTTAAATTATTTCGAATGATTATTTTGTTTATTCCCATTTAACTTTTCAGAAGTTGTTTTGCCAAGCCACAGGTAGTTGCAGATCAGGGGCTGTTCGATTTGCTCTATGTGGGAGGTAAGGTGCAGCATGCAGGATGAATCCAAGCCGAATGGGCTGTTCGTCATATGATTTTATGACGCTGGAAGTACTGCTTAATAAAACTGTCATCATTTATCTGTGCACTGTCTCTCTCACAACATCAACGTAAACCGGCCGCAGTAGATTATTGTTCTAAAAATATCTCAGGGAATACAGAACGTATATTAAGAGTGTTTACTGAAAGAAGATATAGTAAGTGATTTGAAATTGGGAGGGGAAGGGAGATCTGAAATGATAGAAGAAGACAGGAGGGGGAGGGATGAAGCTAAGAGCTGGAAAGTTGATTTCAAAAAGGGATACGCAGCTGGAGAGGGAGAGGATCACAGTACGGGAGGCCTAGGGAGAAAGAAAGGGGGAGGAGAGCACAAGAGGGAGATGGAGATCAAGCATTTTATAACGCTAACATAGCAGAAGCTCAGTGCCGCTCTTCATTTACATTGATATTTCCACAGTCGGCATGACTTATTAGAACTGTGATGTTGCTGCATGTATTTGCCTCTGAGTACTACGCCTGCAACACTTAAAACGATGAGGTGGTGCTGGATGAGCTGCTCATTATGCAAGTTCTAATATGAATTCCATCCAACACACACTCGACTCAAACGTCTACAGCAGGTACAGAAGTCAGAAAACATAGAAAGTCTACAGCACAATACAGGCCCATCGGAGCAACATGTCGCTACTTTAGGATTACCTAGGGTTACCCATAGCCCTCGATATTTCAAAGCTCCCTGTACCAATCCAGGAGACTCTTAAAATATCCTATCGTATCCGCCTCCACCACCGTCGCCGGCAGCCCATTCCGTCGACTCACCACTCTGCGTATATAAACATATCCCTGACATCACCTCTGTACCTACTTCGTAGCACCTTAAAACTGTGCCCTCTCGTGCTAGCCATTTCAGCGCTGGGAAAAAGCCTCTGAAGATCCACGCGATCAATGCCTCTGATCATTTTATACACCTCTATCAATTCACCTCTCATCCTCCGTTGCTCCAAGGTAAAAAGGCCGAGTTCACTCATTATTCCCATATGGCATACTCCCCAATCCATGCAACATCCTTGAAATCTCCTCTGCACCGTTTCTATGGCTTCCACATCCTTCCTGTAGTGAAGCGACCTGAACTGAACACAGTACTCCAAGTGGGGTCTGACCGGGATCCTATATAGCTGCAAGATTACCTCTCGGCTTCTAAACTCTATCCAACGATTGATGAAGACCAATGCACAATATGCCTTCTTAACCACAGGGTCAACTGGCGTAGCAGATTTGAGTGTCCTATGGACTCGGACTCCAAGATCCCTCTGATCATCCACACTGCCAAGAGTGTTACCATTAATAGTACATTCTGCCATCATATTTGACCTACCAAAATGAACCACCTCACGCTTATCTGGGTTGAACTCCATCCGCCACTTCTCAGCCCAGTTTTGCATTCAATCAATGTCCCGTTGTAACCTCGGACAGCCCTCTACACTATCCACAACACGCCCAAATGTTGTGCCATCAGCAAATTTACTAACTCATTCCTCCACTTCTTCATCCAGGCCATTTATAAAAATCAAGAGGAGTAGAGGTCCCAGAACAGATCCCTGAGGCACACCGCTGGTTAACGGTCTCCATGTATAGAATATGACCCGTCTACAATTAATCTTTGCCTTCTGTGGGCAAACCATTTCTGGATCCCATATTTATATGAGTTCAGCAATCTTGACGGTATCTCCAATACCTGCTAATTAATCCACCAAGGACAAGCAGTGGTACCTGGAGTACGCACCACGTGACCCGTGCATTTCAACTCTCAGTCTGTTCTGATTTGGAATATTTCAACATTCCCTTCTCAGCACTGGAACTTATTCCTGGAGCTCCTCACCACAGTTGTCTGTTTTATTTTTAACTGGACTTGTATCTCACAACCATCATCTGGAGGGATTATTCAGGGATGAACAGTCAGCAATGGGTTTGCTAGTGGGCCCTATCAGGAAAATATATAATTTAAAAGTCCAACTCCTTCATCATTCGGGTCACTGGGAATGTCTGTAACTCTGAATGTGTTCTGTTTTGCTTACCTTCACTGCAGCAGCTGAGAATTAAGCTCTTTCCATATATGTTCGAGATTCCGTCCGCAAATCGATACATTTCTCTCTGCCTCGCTCGCTCTCCCCTTGGATTCTGTTCTTTATGCCCCAAGCCAGTTTCCATTGCTTTGTTTCTGCAACATTCTGTCCGCATCTGACCCCATCGGGACTGTCCCCAGGAACGCCTGTCACCGAGAGTGCGGGTTTTCGCTGGACAAGTATAACATCCGCAGAACTCCTGCCTGCACCAATTCTGCAAAGTGCTTTGTTTGATGGATTGTCTGGGGTTTTACACCATGCGGTGCGCTGTCAAAACAAAATATTCATCGTGTAAATTCTAATTTATGAATTGTTGATTTTGACCGATTAATGGAACTGAAGTTGATAAGAAAAACTGAAAGTCATTTGTTTCCTTCCTGTTTCCATTTGTAAAATATATCCCTTTCACTGGAGTTGTCATTTAGTTCCAGCATGATTTTAATGCATATTTAACGATATAATTAATAATGCAATTCTTAGAAACAGCTCTATTATTTTCTAAACAGCAAACATTGGAATATCTTCTGATGAAAGATTTGAAATGGAAGCCTTATTCGTTTTTCCATAAACGATACCTGGTCTGCAGATATTCTCTTCCACATTCTCCCTTTCTTTCTAAACTGTCACTGAATAAATTCATTATTTCCTTTTTAGGGAAAGTTACGGAGCTCAAAGGGAAGGGAACAGAGTCAGAAAGAACGACACCCTTCCCCGATCTGATGATGGGGTACTGCTCCACGCACAAGGGAGCGATCTAGGAATACTTTGTGATTATGAGTGACCAACGTTGGACAAAATAATGAGGGGATTCCAGGAGCTCGCTGTGTTAAGACACGCGTGTAGCACAAAATCGCAATGAAGCATTGGAGTTTCAATTATAATACGGCTGTTTGCATAGATGTGTTCTAATATAAACATATCCGGATTGGCAGATATAACTAATCTGAGTTACCCACTCAACAGAAAGTTGAGCGATGAAATGTGCCGTTTAAACCACATTTTGAATTCAATGATAGACTGTAGCTTGGCAGAATCGAGGAAGAAAAAAAAAATCACCAAAACCACACGCTGAATGTGGATTCAGGTTCCAATTAAGAGAATCATTTGCTGCAGCCTGAGACTGCACGTACGTTGTTTTCCATTGGTCCAGCTTTTGGTTCTAATGAGGCACGTATTCCTCGTGCCGACGCACTGTGAAACCACACAGTCTTGATAGGGTTCTTCCCCACTGTGAAGCTGATACACCCGGCAGGATACCGACACACTCCAACACCCCGCACTCTTTTGACAGAGTTCTAAAACACATTGTAAACCCACTGCAACTGCTGGAGTCTTGATACTTCCCTCGCACTTCTGGCAGTGGGTTTCCATACCGTGAGACCTCACGCACCCACCCCAGGTAGGATCCTTACACACTGTGAAACACCACAGTCTTTCTTCAACTTTGTATGTTGCTTTCCTTTGTAAGTGGCAGGTCTGGGTTTTGGGTCATTTCGTAAGCAGTGGTATAAATGTTGATATGTTGAAATGTTGGGGGTCAAGCTGAGCAGTGATTCTTACTACAGGTTCCTGATGATTGCACAAAGGCTCTGATTTCAGAATCGTCCAAACAAAATCTGACAACATATTTCCCATCAGAAACGGCAGTGAATACGATCGCGGAATGTAGGACATTACATGTGCTGGAATTCGAATATGTGAGTTAGGATTCGATAAGTTAACATGAGAATTTGCATGGCAAAGCGTTAGTCTGTGTTAACGGTGGGACATTTAATATAGCGGTGTCGCTGGGGTCGCTGTCTCTAAAATGTTAATACTTTGTACGCTTTTCAAAGAGCAAAAGTCATTTTAGACACAATGTCACACAAAATTGATAGTTTTACCGATGTGATGGGAATATCACTTCTTTTTGAATTAAGGGAATAAAATATTTCAATTCATAACATCGATGGAAGCAGTATTTGCTATTTCATCCACAGAATATATCTGGTGGCTGTGTGGTGTATTTGGAAAACATGCAAGATTCGAGACCACCTGACATCCCCCTCCAGTAAGTTTTCCCAGTGACTGGGTATGTGCCTATCTCAGAGTCCTTGGTCTCCACCACCATAGGCAATGCATTCCAGGCACCCAAAACTTTGTGAGTGGGAAAAGTACCCTACGTATTTCCATTGAACTTAGACTCTCTAAACGGAAACACACTCACTTTGGCCTGAAACCTTTATATATGATTACTATTTGTCTTGGTAGATAGTATAATATCTCGCTGTTCTGCTTAGGCTTTCATCAGACTTGTAAACCTCTATCAAATCTCCCGCCAGCATTCGCCCCTTATGCATACTGATAAACCTCTTCTGCACCGTCTGCATCTTTTTTTTAATGCAGCGACAATAACTGGATGAAATAGTTTCAGCCTAACCGGCGTCTTGTAAAATTGCAGTATAATTTCCCAACAAGTTAAATCATTAGCTCAAATAATAAAGGCAAGCTCCCTGGAAGATTTATTGTGTCACAGAGTCCAATGATCTGAGAAAGTACAACGCAGCGGACTGGGATCAGTAGCAATCCACCGATCGGAAGTTTTTATTTAGTTCCTAGTGCGGCCTGAACCAGCCCACGCCTCTGAGACCCCAAAAGGTAAGGCGATGTGTGCAGGACGCTCTTGTGACACGCTTACTGTCTTTCGGTTTCCATTTTGATGTTTAACCTCTCTGTTTACCGAGTCATCATGTCGATGAGGAAATGGACACGGAAACTAATCCAGACGCTAAACTGTCCCCGGAAGGACAGACAAGCATACCAATGTAGAAATGCCTGAAATTGCACATCCATTGTACACTTCGCTTCCGTTAGGAGTTCCAGGATATCCCTGCCATATGAAGTAAAAATGTGAGAGTGCGGCTCCAAACTCTTGGGTGGTAAGGTACGGGAATTTTGTGTTTGTGCAATTATATATCAATAAAGTAAAATAAAAACACACATGCGGGTGACAGCTTTAACTGGTGTATTCAATTGGAGAGAGAGAGAGTGAGAGAGAGAGAGAGAGAGAGAGCGAGAGAGCGAGAGAGCGAGAGAGCGAGAGAGCGAGAGAGCGAGAGAGCGAGAGAGCGAGAGAGCGAGAGAGCGAGAGAGAGAGAGAGCGAGAGAGAGAGAGAGAGAGAGAGAGAGAGAGAGAGAGAGAAAGAAATGCGCATGTGCAAAAATGCGGACAACAGATTAATGCGCATGTGCAAATTTGCTGACAACAGATCAATGCGCATAGGTACTATCAGTCCATAAGTAGCGGGAGTCAATGCTCTAAAAGAAACTGATCCACATTACACTTCCCCCCTCTTTATGTTAATGTAACATAGAATTGTATATGTACAGTGTACCATTTTCTTTCCATTTCTTATTGATTACTTTACTCCAAGGGGAAATTGAGTGATTTGCAAATTTTCTGTACGCATCTCTATACTTGTGTTTAACAATACCGTTTGGCGGACTTGCGTGAGTGTTCCTTTGTGTTCATGGTGTAGCTTTCGCCAGCATCCTGACGCACCATGAGTTGGACCTTCCAGACATATGTGTATTTGTAGCACAATCAATTTTTTTGTGTATTTGCAGTACATCTTGTCCGCACACGGTGTTCCCCTTTGAAATGATTATGTGACATCTAACAATTTGCTGCACCAGTAGTGATTTGGTTTGTAATATTAAAGGGGGTCAATTATTATGCAATCAGAGTCAAAAGAAATCCAGATGAAATCCGATCTGACTCAATGTTGTAAAACAAACACAACAGACAGGAAAACTTCCAAGGGGTGAAAGTACAATTCAGGTTGTCAAATATGTAAATCTGACTAACTACCTCGCCGTCAACAACCTCACCACTTTAGTGCATCTGAGAAACCAATTGTCAATGTGGTAAACATAGAAACATAGAAAATAGGTGCAGGAGTAGGCCATTCGGCCCTTCGAGCCTGCACCGCCATTCAGTATGATCACGGCTGATCATCCAACTCAGAACCCTGTACCTGCTTTCTCTCCATACCCCTTGATCCCTTTAGCCACAAGGGCCATATCTAACTTCCTCTTAAATATAGCCAATGAACCGGCCTCAACTGTTTCCTGAGGCAGAGAATTCCACAGATTCACCACTCTCTGTGTGAAGAAGATTTTCCTGATCTCGGTCCTAAAAGGCTTCCCCTTTAACCTTAAACTGTGACCACTCGTTCTGGACTTCCCCAACATCAATGTTGATGTTGGTACACATTTAAGAATGCGGGTGCTCTGTCGCTGTCAGCATTTGCAACAGTTCGAGGGGCATCTGTACTCTGAATGAATGTCGCTGCTTCATACCGGTGCGAAACTTGATGGCAGCTGGTTTACCATCCGAGGGACTGCTTCAATGTGATGCGCATACAAAACGCTGGACGAACTCTGCAGCTCAGACAGCATCAATGGAAATGTCTTTATGGGCCACGTTTCTTCAAGAGTGCCAGACAGGAAGGAGGGAAATGGACAGAATAATAATGTTGGGAGAGGTGGAGAATGGGAGGAGGACAAGCTGGAAGCTGATAAGTGATGCCAGGTGTTTGGGGAAGGTGGACGAGTTCAGTAACTGGAAAGTTATGTGGAGAAGGAGAAGAGCTGAAGAAGTAGGAAGCTGACTGAAGTGGAAAGTGCATCATGGGAACACGGGAAGGATGAGGGAGGTCAGAGGAAAGTGAGGAGAATATTAAGAGGCTAGAGCGGAGAAGTGAAAAAAGGGAAGGGGCACCGGGAAATACCGAAAGGGATTTCCATCTTCCTGCCATAAGTTTGCAGGTTGCCTAGACAGAGTAGAAGTTGTTAGTCCTCCAGTCTGAATGTGGCCTCATCGTGGAAGAGAAACAGGCCTTGGAACGACCTGTCGGACCGGGAATGGGGACAGCAATTGAAATGCTTGGCCTCTGGGAAATTCTGCTTTCTGTTGTTGGAGCTGAGGTACTCGACGAAGAATTAATACATGTGAAGAATGGTCTCTGCCAGAAACATCGACTGTTCATTCAATTCCACAGGTGCGCCTGACCTGGGGCCAGTCTCTCTCGGGAGTAGCCTTGGCAGGAATAGTTGGTCTCCGCCTCAGCCAAGGAAATTCCGTATATGATACGGAGACGCGCCTGTAAAACGCCATGCAGAGGTTTCAATATCTGACAGGTCGGAGTATGCCAATTATGAGTGGCTACAGGTTTTCTCAGCGGATCGGGCTGTCCCTGATCGGACTACATACCTCAGCCGGAGTCCAGGGTTTTAAAATAGGGACATCGTCCACCATTATCCGGCGGAATACAGAGGTCCATCACCTTGTGAGGCGATCGGGCAACACCTCTCCCCTCTCTGGTGGAAACTCGAACCTCGATGAACGGAGAGTCCGTCCCCGCCCCAGGCTCCGAAAGAATCGGGCACAGCGGCAGTACTCCGGTCCTGGAGAGCATCCGGTGCTGCCGCAGACGGGGCTGGCAGCCCGTTCTGTGGTCTTTGTTTCAATCCCACTGCCACCTCAATACCCTCCCTGTCTTCATGGGGCCTCATGGGGCGGCGGAAGCGCCAGCGGAGCCGACAGGCCTCCCAATGGAGCTTTCGGAGTGACGCTAGAATCTGCCATCGGACTGTTACTTTCCCTATTTCTGGCGTTTCCCTTAGGGAGCTAGCGCCGCTTTCCCATCTCTTCCCATTTAGTAACATATGTAATTAAGATCCCAGCGAGAATCCTCACCCCCAGACTCAACGCAGTGTCTCCCTTTCAGTTTTCCATTTTTACCAAATCGAAAGAATCTCCATAGGGCCAGTCTGCTTGATACAGCCATGTAAATCACTGGTAAAGGTAACAGAGTGACTGTTGTTCCTTGGTTCCAACTAAACCTTATAGGCAGACAAACCCGGAGGAATTAACGTGTCGCGCAATAATTCTTCTGTGTTCTTGTATTTTGCAATTTTCCTCTCCGTGTCCTTATTCACTGAGGCCTTCGCGTTCGGATCGGCCGGGCGTCGTTCATGGGGGTGTCCTTTCTTCTCTCCTAATTTGCTTGACCAAGACCTACTGGCCTGGTTTCCCATTTTAATATGTATTTCTATCTTCATTTATTCGAGTTATTAGTATTCTACGTTCTGTTTCCTATGCTAACCGTGCTTCGTAATCAACTGATTAACATATACGAATACCAGGTTCCCCTTAAATTTAACAGAAATATTTCGTCCATTAGGTCTGATCTCCTCTCCCAGTTTCGTTCTTGTTCTTACCAGATCTCAGGAACTGGGCACCGGCCGGTCAGGGACTACCTTACTCACGCATCGCCCTGGTCCTGATCTTGATTCCCGTCTCTCAGGGAAGTCTCACAGGTAGGGATGAGATTCCTGTCCGAGGGGCCAATTACTCTGTCGGGGCTCAGCTGGATCCCGTACACAGGGATCCCATCCCCGCCGCCAGATTGTCAGGGATTTTCCTTTCCACACAAGACTGGGACCCGGGTTTTCGTTAGGAGACTCTTTATTGACGTGACATGGAGAGCAGCCCTCCGGAGAGCAACGCCCTCACTTACAATCCTTATGGTTGATTCTAACGGGTATGGTTTCTTCAACATTTCCATATTTCAGATTGTTCTGAGCAAGCTGGAGCAAAAAAAAAACTGAAGTCACGTGGCCTCTTGGTGTACAGCTGAAGGACAGAGGGCAGAATGACGTAGTGTTTTGTCGACGCTAGAGGGCGCCATCAGGATTTTATTGTAATCCAGGCATTACGCAAAACAGACACATGATGCTATAGTCCCGCAAAAGTATTTATCCAGCCCACCCGACCAAAATTCTCCACACAAGCGAAAAAACCTTCCTCAGGACCCCGGTGCAACCACAATACCTCTATCACACACAACAGACAAACCAATATATTGTACTCTAAACAGGTTAATGGAATACAAAGTGCGTGTAGGAAAGCACCGCACTGGGAAACAGTAAACATTTAGCAAACAGCTCGCTGTCCAAGTGACGAGACCTCAGTGGTGGCGGGATATTCATTAGTCTCGCAACCCGAGGGAAGAAGTTATTACCCGGCATTCCTAGTGCTGATATGCATGCACCTTCATCCTGACCGCCGTGTGTCAAAGAGATCATGGGATGGGTGGTAGGGATTCTCGACAATGCTTTGGCCCCTTCGTCTGCAACGCTCCCGGAAAGTGTCACAAACAGGACCGAGTGAGACCCCGATCTTCCTCTCGGTGGTTTTTACTCTCCCCTTTATTGTCCCGTGGTTCGATGCCTTGCAGCTTCCGTACCATACAAAGATGGCGCCGGACATGACACTCTCCATGGTGCTCCAGTAGACGCTGCTGTGGCTTCCTGACTAGTGCGGAGGTGTTGTGGGTCCAGGTTAGATCGTTTGTTATGTGCACACCAAAGAACTTCGTCCTCTTCACCCTCTCCAGAGCAGAACTATTGATGATCAATGGAGAGTGGTCGATCTCTGCCTTCTTGGTTCCCCATCATCGCTTCACTTTCTCTTCTCCACGCTGACACTGGTGCTGCTGTTCTCGCACCATTTAACAATCCTCTCAACCTCCTCTCCGTGTGCTGAATCACCATTGTTGCTGATGGTACCGACCACTGTGATATCATCACAGAACCTGATGATGTTGTTTGAGCTGAATCTGGCAGTGCAGACGTCAGACAGCAGTTTGCATAGTGGCGGACTGAGTACACCGTTTGGATAGCGGAGGATGAGAAGTGACGTGATAGAAGTGTACACGATATTGAGAGGTACTGATCGTGTGGATAGTCAGAGGCTTTTTCTCCCAGGGCTAAAATAGCTAGCACTAGCGGGCATAGTTTTGACGTGCTTGGAGATGTCAGCGGTATGTTTCTTTACACAGAGAGTGGTGAGTGTGTGGAAGGGGCTGCCGGCTGCGGTGGTGTAAGTGGAAACGATAGGATCTTTTAACTCCAGAATGGTTACAGGGAGCTTAGAAATATAGAGGGCTATGGGTAAAGCCTATGTAATTCTAAGGTAGGAACGTGTTCGGCACAGCCTTGTGGGCCGAAGGGCCTGTATTTTGCTGTCGGTTTTGTGTGTTTCTATGTTTCTACAACCCTGGGGGGGAGTGTTGGGGTGGAACGGTGACCTCTGTTACATGGGACGTATTGCCCCTTTGCACCTGCCTGGATAAATTGTCCGGCTCTGCGGGTTTGCGTGGGTTTCCCCTGGGTAGCGTCCTCCCCACCTCGGCTCCGGCCAGACTGAGTGTCTGTTCCTCTGGAAGAGAGGAGGCTTCTCCTCAGCGGCACGACATTCAATTGGTTAAATTGTGCACAGGAAGCATTCAGCCTGTGAGGAATGGAGGCGTAGCACTTTTTGTCGTGTGAGGCCACTTGTAATCCGTTCTGGTGTGTGTACTTGCCACATGCTCCTCGTGTCCCAGGTGTCATAAAGGTGTCTGTGCATTTTCTGTGCGGACTTCCGCATCTCTCCCCCCCCCCCCACCCCGTTGCACGCTATCCGCTCCCTTGCTTTCTGCGGGTTTGTGACGTGGGATCATGAATGGATCAGGACAGACAGATTTGAGGAGAACAGAACTAGCAGGAACAGAGAAACAAAACATGCCGACAATTTACCTGAGTAGAGGAGACAGGAACAAATAGAGTAGTTGTTGGAAATATCGAAGGGTTGCAGGAATTTGAAAATCACGGACGTACCGATGATTCTAAAAAGAGACACTGGTCGGATTTAATCATTGCTTGCCGGGGATTACAGACTCAGTGATACACTCCCACCGGCTCTCCACTCTGCCTGGGGGCACCGAAACAACCCCACACAAACAGCAAGAGCACCTCAGGCTGCTGTTCCCGATGGAACTCGGCGTTTAACACCATCATCCGCTCAGTACGAATAAACAAGCTTCAAATGGCTCCGCTTTTCTCTCCGCAACCGGATCCGCAGTTCCCTCGGCGGGAGGTCACACTCAATGCAGATCAGTAAAAACTACTTCTTGCTCGCTGAGAGTTAACTCAGGCACACATGAAGGATGTGTGCTCACTCGACTGTTGTACAATCTGTCATGTTTGTATATCTAAACTTAGCTACAAGATCTGTGATATATTCGCATGTTCTGAAGAAAGTTTTATTGTTAGAATCTCAGCTGACGGCGGAAATTGCAAAATCTTGCGAAATTTCACGGACGTACATGTATGTGTAAGTCACGTGAGCCCCTTCCCCGCTCCCATTTTACCGCAGATCTGCCTTGTTTCCGAGGCTCCGCCCCCAGCTCTGATGACATAAATTACAGTCCTGACTTTCCTTCAGTTCTGTGTTGAAGCGGGTCGGCGGCGGCGGCGGCGGATCATCTGTAGGATCCGGATTAGGAGACGACCATCACCCCCAGAGTCGGGAATCCGGGGAAGGGCTGACAGTCCAGGCGTGAAAACAAGTTCTCATCGGTGAGTACTGAGGCTGGTCCCGAGTGTGGACGTCTGATGTAAGGTAATGCACCCAGTTAACTTCCCCGATCTGGCGGCCTCTCTGCGCTTGCTGGACAGAACCTGCCGGGGTCGGTCTGTGTTGTGGGACCTTCACAACATACCGACTGAGATGAGCCGCCGCTCAGTCCCTCTTGCCCTGGTCCTAGGAGCGTGATGGGGTGGTGATACCGAGACTGCACTCATCCATTGAGGTTTATCCCGGGAACTTTACCTTCGTCACCCAGTCCCGCATCGGGTCCAAACTTCACCTGGATCGATAGCCGGTGTCTACAATTGTTTTACATTATTCCAGGGCACGGGAAGCGGCCCTTCCCCCTGTTGTGTTCTTGCAGACAGAGAAGGTTAAACCGAGTAATCGCACCTTCGGGACACTGCTCCATCAGTCTGAGTAGATACATCTTTCGCCCGTTCAGACAAGGCAGAGAGATCCAGATCTCTCACGGCCTCTCGTTTTGGGTGGCCATCGTTGTGTTTATTTTTGTTGAATCCATGCCACTGTTCCGACTTGCTGAAGCGCAGCCAATGTTTCCGGTTTTATAACCCCAATAAATGCAAGAAATAAGCCTTTTCCTGTGATCTGGGTTTCTCAAACTTGTACAGCACATTACAACAGCACATTGAGGTGATAACATATTGTTACAAATCCTTATGGTTACAGAGAGAGGGCAGTGAACATCGAGTTAGACTGGGAGATCAAGAGTCCAACTTATCACCGGGGAACATTCAATGTGCTTACAACAGCAGCCTGGACGGTTTCCTGGAGCCTGGTGCTGTGTGTTTTCAATGTTTTTTTTTTAAATCTTCGATCCGGCTGAGAAGAGAGAATAGCGAGGGTTTTGAGGATCTTTGATGCTGCCTGCTTTACTGATGCAATGGGAAGTGCAGTCACAGTCCAGGGAGGGGAGTCTGGTTTCTGTCATGTCCTCAGCTGTGCCCACATTTCCCTGCAGTTCCTTGCAGTCAAGGGTAGAGCGGTAGACTTATGAAGGC
Source organism: Hemitrygon akajei (assembly GCF_048418815.1). Classification (NCBI taxonomy): domain Eukaryota; kingdom Metazoa; phylum Chordata; class Chondrichthyes; order Myliobatiformes; family Dasyatidae; genus Hemitrygon; species Hemitrygon akajei. The sequence continues at coordinate 1,398,188 of NW_027331988.1, forward strand.
GTTATGTATCCGGATGGGATACTTTCTATGGCGCTTTGATAAGGTTTGGGGAGGGGCAATGTGCCTAAGCCAAAGTCATTGTTGTTTGATCTAGGCCTGTCATTTTAGAATCTTTTTCTAACGTTTTATTCAGTCCCTGTGTATTGCTGAATGACCACCAGTGACTGTCCTTGATCCCTCACCCACATGGTTCCATCTCCTCATTCACTCACATCTCGTGCAACCTCTCTCCAGCCCCAGTGTACCCACCTCAATGATGTACAGTATATCAGTAAAGTTTCCTGTAACATTTGACATCATTGTGAAGTATTATGCTGCACTGAGTTTTCCCAGGAATTGTTTATTTTTGTTAGTAGAACTACCAGAGGTTTAGTTGAATGCAACACCTGGTGAGGTAAGAGTTACAAGCTACGAGCCCAGGGTGTGGCAGGAAAGATTCCAGCATGTATAGAGCAGTAGTTGGTGATGGAATGTATACCTGCTTGTATACATTTTTTTTATAACAATTTACTTGATTGTATCTGCGGAAATTTTGTAAAATGAATGGGAACTTCGATGAGACATAAAGTATGCTGCGGAGTTTGACAGGGACGTGGACTAAATAGTTCCTGTTTTGTGAGGGTCTGAAACCAAGCACCGCCAGCTGAAGACAGCCGAGATGTTTTTCTCTCTCCCTCTCCGGGTCTAGTGTGTCATGGTAATCACCGTCCTCAATATTCAGCAGAAGGAGAGTCTTTCATTTAATATTGTAATCCTGCAGTGTAGTGATACACAAATGAGTGAGATGTTACAGGTGAGAGGCAGGATTGATGCGCCGAGATCACAGTCTGATCTGGGTTGGTCACAGTGAATGCAAGATGCCAATGAAATTAAATATCCGCGGATAAAATCCAATGCATTGTTATTTTTTTAAAAACTGTACTGTATATAAGCATGTCTCCCCTGTTTTATGTAACACCACAAGTCAAGATCACAACATATTCCTCATAGAAAAACTCGCAGGGGCAGATATCTGTCTGGTAAACCTTCCTCTGGTTTCCCACCTACCCACTCACATCTGACAGAAGGGAAACAACACTGCAGACGGTGATCCACAACAGATCTCACCAACCGACTATATAATGGAACCATCAACTCCTTACACCGCCTCCCCCCACGACCACCCCCCGCCCGGCTGTAATCTCCAGTGTGGGTGTTTCCATACTTTTGTCCACCAACCGAAATGCCGTTTAGGATGGACAGATAGTATCAATCCCGCCAGTGAAGGAATAAACAAAGCGAATCCTCAGTTCCCTCGGTCGGGGATCGGTAAAGCCCCGAGTATGGACGGATCGGTCTTCCTGTTACTGCAAGCAGTAGCCCGCGGACAGTTCCGAGGTGCGGGGAACTCGCAGCACCCGAGTCTTTGCTGATGATTCGGAGCCGGGTTGAAAGTGCGGCGTTTCCGATAACACTGTCAACTGCCCCGGTTTCCCGCGGGAAATACACAGGAAGTCGATGCATTCAATTAGACGAAAGGAATTATTAATTCACTTAAAAGCGATTCGCTACAGTTCTAATGTCGATCAACGTTATCAATTCCATTCGTGTTCATAAAAGTGGCTGACTGCCTTTGTGATGTTTATATATCAGTATATACTGCTTCTTACCGTGTACCGCGGCTCCAGGTTCTGTTACCACCCTGTCCCAGTGAGGCTGTGTTACGGGTTCTGTAAGTAATGAACACACGCTGGTTAATGCTCAGTCAGCTCCTGGTGATAATCATTAACTGAACTCACAGCATTATCAGTGGGTCACTCCGTGACCTGTTCCTTAGCACAGGGTACGTTCTGTCTCCAAACAAACATCACCATGGAGATGAAATGTGATCTCAGTGATTTTGAGAGTGGAATGTTTGTCGGTGCCAGACGGTACAGTTTGAATATCGCAGGAACTGCTGAACTCCTGGGATTGTCCCGTTCAACAGTCTCAGTTTGCGGAGAATGATGCTGTGAAAAAAATCAGGTAGCGACAATTCTGAGAGAGAAAAATCGCCTTGGTAATGAGAGAGATCGGTGGGTAAAGGCGGACTGATTCAATCTGCCAGGAAGACAGTAACTCAAATAATCACGAACTACTGCACTGTGCAGAGAGGCATCACTGGACGCGAAACATGTCGAACATTGGACTGAATGAGCAACGGCAGTAGAAGACCATGGATATACAATCAGTGCCGTATTATTAGGTACCGGAGGAGCATAACACAGTGCACATCGATATTTGTTATCAGCAATGAGATTTAACTCATAAAGTTTAATTTTTAATATCACTGACACATACTTGTTGTCTTTGCTAAAATAGCACACTCACTCCTGCAAAAAAATCAGACGGATCCGCAAAGCCACTCAATGTTAAAGACAGTATTGAAATGGTAGAAATGTCATAAGGGGACATGGAATGGACCCAAATGCAGGACGCAGGCACTGAAGTACTAGGGGCAGGACAGGGACAACTAAAGGATAGAACAAGTTGGGGTGACCGTGGCGTGAGGAACGTGGCATTCAAAGGTGATCCTGGGGTTCAGAGATAGCTCAGGCAAGGCAGGAGGATCCTGAGGATTCTGGCAAGGCAGGATCTTGGGGTTCATGGCAAGGCAGGATCTTGGGGTTCATGGCAAGGCAGAGTCCTCCGCCAGGTAACGGCAATCTGACCTGACCTACCCGACGGAGGCGAGGGGTAAGTAAGGGGCAGAGACCTTTGGACGGGCCGGATGACTCATTGGCACTGCCGCCTCCCAGGCGTGAACACAGAGGCCTGGGCAAGACGCGGTAAACTGGGCAGGTGCGGGGTACCACCCGTCGGGACCGAGGGGTAGGAAAGTGGCAGAGCCCTCCGCCAGGTAACGGCAATCTGGCCTGACCTACCCGACGGAGGCGAGGGGTAAGAAAGAAGCAAAGTCCTCCGACGGGCAACGGCAATCTGGCCTGGCTTACCCGACGGAGGCAAGGGATAGGAAGGGGACTAAGTCCAGGGTGACTCCGATACTGACTCACAGAACTAGTTGATTAGCGATGGGTACACCAAGCCGGGGCGAACAGGAACGAAGACCAGGCGAACAGCACCAGCAGGACAAACATGACGCACGGGTCTGCACAGGGAAAACAGGGCGACCAGCGCAACACAGGACGAGGAGGTCAAAACGGGATGGACAGTCGGACAGCGCGAGCAAGGCAAACCGAACGGAACCGCGGGACGAGCACCTACCAGGGAAGCAGAACAAATCAGATTCAGATCAGGACGACCCCCAACTAGACTCAGTCTCAGAGCCCCTTATATCCACCTACCAGCCGATGGGCAACAGGTGCGCCTCCTTGAGTCCAAACAAGCCAGAATGATCCACAGGTGTGACTAATTAGCTCAAGGGTGAAAGGAGGGACGGCTACAAGACCCGGAGTCAGGAGTCCGCGGACCAGATCAAGACCCGGAATAGGGGCTCCGGACCGGACCATAACAAGAAACACTAGAAAACCTGCCGTCACAAGTGGGCGTATTAACTCATCGTAACGTTGCCCACCCACTACAGTCTCTGTGTTTACTCTGTGCTGAGCTCCTGATTCTGTTACCAGCGAATCCGAGCACCGGAGTTCCGTGGGACCAAACAGTAAGTGAACACAATCAGAGTAATGTTCAGTTGACAACACACACATAAGCCTGCACGTCACACTCATCAGCACGTAACTCCACACCCTGCTCCACAGCGCAAGAACTAAACGACACAAAAACTCCTTCGAGCCAATGGTTCTGATGTGCTGTTCGATCCAGGCTTAATTTTGCACCTCAGTAGACGGTGACAAAGATTACATACAGTATCTCACGACAAATCGATCTGCTCCAGGGAGCAACCGCGACCCGCATCCTGGTTCAGATCGGGTGGTGTCATCGCATGAAATTATTCTTTACTTTGGGACCAATTTACTTCAGTGACAGCTGAGGGCAGAAATCGCTGTGGGCTTGTAGGAAAGACGCAGTCAGGATGGGACTTCTGAACTCTGGTGAAAAGTTATGATTTTGAAATAATCTTTTCTTTTGAACACTGGACATTCCCTTTCGCCAGATTTAACTGTGCCCCGGCAACCTGGAACAGCACTGATCTCAGAGACAACTTCATACTGCAATCTTAAATATTTGTCCACAATTGGACCATTACACTGAAGGGCAACAACTATGTGGAGATTGCAAACTGGAGATAACCACGTCCAAAAGAATACAACAAATTTCACCATCAGATTAGTGCTCACTTACTGGAAATAAATAACCTTATCAATCAGATGACTTTCCTGACTAAACGGTCTATTTAAGTTACTCCCGTCGGTGTGTTACCCCGCTATCTCCTTTACTTTACAAATACCTTAGCTGTTTAAAGAAGAAGAAGTACTGGCACTATTAAGGAATATAAAAGTGGATAAGTCTCCGGGACCTGACAGGATATCTGCTAGGACCTTGAGGGAAGTTAGCGTAGAAATAGCAGGGGCTCTGACAGAAATATTTCAAATGTCATTAGAAAAGGGGGTTGTGCCGGAGGATTGGCGTATTGCTCATGTGGTTTCATTGTTTAAAAAGAGTTCTAAGGGTAAACCGAGCAATTATAGGCCAGTCAGTTTGACGTCAGTGGTGGGTAAATTAATGGAAAGTATTCTTAGAGATGGTATATATAATTATCTAGATAGAACAGTTAACATGGATTTGTGCGAAGAAGGTCATGTTTGACAGATCTTATTGAATTTTTGAAGAGGTTACCAGGAAAGTTGACGAAGGTAAAGCAATGGATGTTGTCTATATGGAGTTCAGTAAGGCCTTTGCCAAGGTTCCACACGGTTGGTTAGTTAGGAAGGTTCAACTGTTAGGTATTAATATTGAAGTAGTAAAATTGATTCGACAGTGGCTGGATGGGAGATGCCAGAGAGTAGTGGTGGATAACTGTTTGTCACGTTGGAAGCCGGTGACTAGTGGTGCGCCTCAGGGATCTGTACTGGGACCAGTGTTGTTTGTCATATACATTAATGTTCTGGATGATGGGGTGGTAAATTGGAATAATAAGTATGCTGATGATACTAAGATAGGTGTCGTTGTGGATAATGAAGCAGGTTTTCAAAGCTTACAGAGAGATTTAGGCCATTTAGAAGAGTAGACTGAAAGATGGCAGATGGAGTTTAATGCTGATAAGTGTGAGGGGCTACATTTTGGTAGAACTATTCATAATAAGACAATCATGTTAAATGGTAGGGCATTGAGGAATGCAGTAGAACAGAGTGATCTGGGAATAATGGTACATAGTTCCCTGAAGGTGGAATCTCGTGGATAGGGTGGTGAAGAAAGCTTTTGGTATGCTGGCTTTTATAAATAAGGACATTGAGTATACGACTTGGGGTGTAATGTTAAAATTGTACAAGGCATTGCTGAGGCCAAATTTGGAGTATTGCGTACAGTTCTGGTCGCCGATTTATAGGAAAGAGGTCAACAAAATAGAGAGAGTACAGAGAAGATTTACTAGAATGTTACCTGGGTTTCAGCACCTAAGTAACAGAGAAAGGTTGAACAAGTTAGATCTTTATTCTTTGGAGCGTAGAAGGTTGAGGGGGGACTTGATAGAGGTATTTAAAATTATGAGGGGGATAGATAGAGTTGACGGGGATAGGCTTTTTTCCATTGAGAGTAGGGGAGATTCAAACAACAGGACATGAGTTGAGAGACAGAGAGTAAAAGTTTAGGGGTAACACGAAGGGGAACTTCTTTACTCGGAGAGTAGTAGCTGTGTGGAACAAGGTTCCAGTAGAAGTGGTAGAGGCAGGTTCGATATTGTTATTTTTAAAAAATTGGATAGGTATATGGAGAGGAAAGGAATGGAGGGTTCTGGGCTGAGAGCAGGTCGGTGGGACTACGTGAGAGTAAGCATTCGACACGGACTAGAAGGGCTGAGATGGCCTGTTTCCGTGCTGTAATTGTTATATGGTTATTTGTGAGGTGATGGACATTCAAATGAAGTAGAACTTGTACAATGAATGGCAAGGCGCTGACAAGTCAGTTCACTGAAAGGCAGGATGGTGAAAAAACTCGTTTAGCATGCTAGCCTTCATCAGTTATGGTGTACAGTTCAGGAGCGGCGAATTATTTGTAGTTACATAATTTGTTGTTGAGACCACTTTTGGAATATTATCTACAATTTTGGTTACCCTGTTATAGGAAAGACACTGCCAAGTTGGAGAGGGTGCAGAAGAGATTTAGGAGGATGTTTCTTTGGACTACAGGGCATGGATTACACAGAGGTTAGCCATGCTGGACCTTTATTCCTTGGAGAATGAGAGGTGACCTCAGAAGTCTAAAATCATAAGGGGTATTGATAAGGTGGATTGTCATTATTGGAGAGTTGGAGAGTCCAAAATGAGAGGTCACAGATAGAAGAGAGGAGGGAAAAAATTGAAAAGAGATCAATAGGTTAACTTCAGTACACAGAGGATTGTGAATACCTGGAAGAAGCTACCAGAGGAAGTGGTTGAAGTGGGTTCCACTGCCACATTTAACAGGCATTTGGACGGGTACATGGAAGGGAGAGGCTTGGAGAGTTATGGGCCAAACTAGACAACTGGGACTAGCAGGGAGGATGCTGTGGTTGGTATGGACCAGTTGAGCCGAAGGGCCTGTTTAGATCGCATTACTCTAGGATTCCATAATTCTAAAGTGACACAAGTCGCATCCCTGTGCAAATAGTTTTACTTGTACACATCGTTCTGCTATCAGTCACTGGTGTCTTTCCACGGCTCCTGGCATCCAAGGTTTTACTCATACACATTGTGGATCATGCTATCTATCTGCCTTGTTCTGCTATCAGTTACTTGTGCTTTCTCTGGGCTCCTGGATTACAAGGTTCACTGCTCTTCATGAAGCGTAAATTCCTGCCATAGGTGATGCTGGTGCCGTTTTCCTTCAATAGATATGGGCCTGCGATGGCTTCGCTGTCTTGTCACAATTGCTTACTACTGAATGTCTGGGTGGAATCAGCCTTGCCATTGGGACTAGTTATGCCTTAGTTGTAGCCTTTCATAAAGTGGTTTGACCAATGGATGGCAGGGTGGGTGGGCCACTGCTAATTTAACTTTGAATACACTTCTCTGGTTAAAATAGAAGCAAAAAGCCAAGGTCCTTGAGTATACTTCTCTTTGTTTCTCCTATTGTAGGCATACATAGACCAGGTTGAAATGCCCTGAAAATCAGATGCTTTCAGTAGCTGTACTAACACGTTACCTTCCCTGCACTGCCATATATTCAGTTACTAATCAATGGTCAATAATAGATCATCTTCCATAGTATCAATAACCTGTGAACTTAAACTGAATGTTGACCGAGATGGGGCCTTCCTCTTTAGAGCAAAGGGGGAGGAGATGTGATTTGATAGAGGCGTATAAGTTGATAAGATGCATAGATAGAGTGGACAGCCAGCAACATTTTCCCAGAGCAGAAATGACTAATAAGATGGGGCATAATGTTAAGGTGATTAGAGAAAAGTTTAGGGGATTGTCAGAAGTAGTAATTTTTAAAAGAAAATGGTGGGTGTATGGAATGCACAGCCTGGGTGGTGATAAGGGTCGATGCATTACTGAGATTTAAGAGGCTTCCAGATAGACACATGGATGAAATAAAAAAATGGAGAGCTATTTGAGAGAGTAGGGGTACATTGATCTTGGAGCAGATTAAAAGGTTGGTGCAACATCATGGGCCAAAATGCCTGCATTGTGCTATATTGCTCTATGTCTGGCCCAGCTCAGTTTAAGCCCCGAGAGGAGTGATGAAAGCTGTGAAGCGAGGTGGAATAAAGCCTTTGGAATAATATATCTTTAATGCACCGAAAGAAACTATACGATTTTCAGTTTAATGACAGATGGTATCCTATAGGTAGATTTGTTTTTCTGCTGGGATGGAATGCTTCAGGTCAATTAAACTTTCTGTAGGGCCTTGCCTATTCCTTACCTCACCACCATTTTGAGGTTAATATTACAAAGCATTAGTGAACCTCATTACAGTTTAAACTTCTCATTCTTCTCAAGCATCATGTAAATGTAAAGTTTTCTTTGAATTAATCCATATTTTTTCTCTATTTCAGGTGAAAGATGAGAAGACATCAGCAATTCTATGAGAAAGTAGTGCCGGGTGTTCTGATTACTCTGGGATTGTTCTTCGTGTTCTGGAATAATGACAAACGTCGAGAGACTGATGATGTTGCAGAAACTGTTCATCGCAATGACCTGCCCAAGGTTGTTACTGCTGATGCAACTAAATCAGTGCTCAAGCCAAAGTGCCACGCGAACAGGACATTGTTGCACCTGTCCTCATTTCATCAAGAGAAAGAGCACATAAAAAACTTCTTGATGTATAAACACTGTCGAGAATTTAACATGATTCAAAATGTCCCAGACAAATGTGGTGGTCGAGAAGGATCTCAGAATGTCTTCCTGCTCCTGGTGATCAAATCTCACCCTTTCAACCAGGATCGGCGGGAAGTGGTAAGGAAGACCTGGGGCAAAGAACGCGAATTCAATGGGGTCCTAATTAAGAGAGTCTTTATCTCTGGTGTCTCTCCTGACCAAAAAGAAAGTAGGAAATTGAATCAGCTGTTAGCAATGGAAAACAGAGAACACAGAGATGTCCTACAATGGGATTTCTTGGATACCTTTTTCAACCTCACCCTCAAACAATACAAGTTGCTGCAGTGGATCGGTGAATTTTGCCCCAGTGCTAAATTCATCTTCAATGGAGATGAAGATGTCTTTGCCAACACCGATAACATGGTTGATTACTTGCTAGGCATGAAGGTTCACCAACACCTGTTTGTGGGCCGTCTCATTTATGGGTCTGGGCCCAAACGCCAGAAGTCGAGCAAGTATTATGTGCCAGAAATAGTGACCACTATCAAGTCTTACCCACCATACGTTAATGGAGGGGGCATACTTATGTCTGTGTATACAGCTCATATCATTTACCACATAGCCCAAGACCTTGAACTATACCCCATTGATGATGTATTTTTGGGGATGTGCCTGGCCAAGGCTGGACTAGCCCCACGCTCCCATAGTGGATTCAGGGCAGCTGGTATCAGTGTTCCTTCAACCCAAGAGGACTCTTTCAATCCTTGCTATTACCGTGAGTTACTGCTAGTGCACCGTTTTCAGCCTTTCAAACTGCTACTGATGTGGGATGCGGTGCATGATACTAATCTGAATTGTGCTCATGCTGCCCAGAAGTCTGCATCCACGAAAAGGACCGCATGAGTCATGAGAGAATGTAGCAACTGTTGGAATGTAATGCAGTTTGTAAACATGTGTTAATCAGTTGTTTATGCAATGTAAGAAGGTTAATTCCTAAATTATATTGGAGGATACATTAATTCATAGGGTTGGTGCCTTTCTACATTCCACAAATGTTTGTAAAGCTGTCAGGTGTCATCACTCAGCCTAATTCTTACTGCACCCATAATGACATTACAATATTGATAGGCGCACCACAATTTAAGTCAATTGTAAAGTTATTCCAAGTGAGCAGTCCTTGTTGCATTGCGTGCAGATAGGTACAGCATGTTCACTTGGGGCATTTGTATAATAAGCCACCAATAAAATTTTTAGTAGCAGTTATATCTGTGTATTTTTTTCTTGCCGTTTCTTACATGTCCCTTGCAAAATATGAAAGACACAAATGTGTTTCTTGGACTGGAACTGTGAGGACAACAAAGAATCTAGATCTAAAATTGTCTCAGGGTTGGAGGAATAGAGAAACTTATGGTCATCACTTCTGTAGTCAAATGTCAGCCTGCATTGTGTCTGTGTAACTACATATCAAATAGAAGCACACACGCAGGAGATGGCTTTAACTGGAGTATTCACATTGCAGAGAGGGAAAGAGATCAATGAACATGTGGGGACAACAGGTCAATATGCATACATAGACGGCAGTCCATATGTAGTGCGAAGGGGAGTGGCATTAGATTTGGCAGGTGTCTTGTCTAAGACAATGTACTCGGTTGCCAGTGTCATGTTGCTGTCATTGACATGGCCATCACTGAGAGGTAAGTCCGGTAGCTTTGACTAGTGGCCAAACAGGACATCGGAAATCTGGAGAGGAGGGGACTTCAATAAGGCTCATTGTCCGAGGGGCAGCTCACAGCAGTGCAATAGAGCAATCGGTGACCAATCAACTAGTGGCCAATCGGCATTTGGGATTGATTAGTAAGAGCAAATTAAAGGAAGGTGGGACAAACCCTTTTGCCGTCGTCTGAGTAGAAACATAGAAAACCTACAGCCCAATATGGGCCCCTCGGCCCACAGAGCTGTGCCGAACATGTCCCTACTTTAGACCTACCTAGGCTTTACCCATAGCCCTCTTTTTCTAAGCTCCATGTAACCATCCAGGAGTCTCTTAAAAGACCGTATCGTTTCCGCCTCCACCACCGCCGCCGGCAGTCCATTCCACGCACTCACCTCTCTCTGTGTAAAAAAATCTTACCCCTGACATCTCCTCTGTACCTACTTCCAAGCACCTTAAACTATGCCCTCTCATGCCAGCCATTTCAGCCCTGGGGAAAGCCTCTGACTGTCCACACGATCAATGCCTCTCATTATCTTGTACACCTCTATCAGGCGACCTCTCATCCTCCATCGCTCCAAGGAGAAAAGGCCGAGTTCACTCAACCTATTCTCATAAGGCATGCTCCCCAATTCAGACAACATCCTTGTAAATCTCCTCGGCACCCTTTCTATGGTTTCCATGTCCTTCCTGTAGTGAGGCAACGATTATTGAGCACAGTACTCCAAGTGGGATCCGACCAGTGTCCTATATAGCTGCAACATTACCTCTCAGCTCTTAAACTCTATCCCACAATTGATGAAGGCCAATGCACTATATGCCATCTTAACCACAGAGTCAACCTTTGTAGCAGCTTTGTGTGTTCTGTGGACTCGGACCCCAAGATCTCTCTGATCCTACGCACTGCCAAAAGTTTTGCCTTTAATGCCATATTCTGCCATTATAGTGTAGGGACTGCGGTCTGCAGTCAGGTACTCAGGATCACTCAGCATAATGTTGCACGAACATTATTAGCAAAACACTCCGACACAAGACGCGTTTCATTTTGTTACAGACAGGAATGCCAGTTTGGTACTACAAGTAAACTGCATTTCCACATTGGTGGAGAAGTGTGCTGACACACCTCACTATCTGTAAAAACTGTGACGAGATGCTAAGGTGTATTCAATATGGACTGTGCCTTTAAAAAGAGAGAAATTTGGTGTACACCGATTCAGAGAGAGAGAGAGAGAGAGAGAGAGAGAGAGAGAGAGAGAGAGAGAGAGAGACAGCGAGAGAGCACCGAGCAGGCCGTGAGTCTCCATGGTTACGGAAGGGCGGAGCTATAAATGGGCAGCTGGCGTTCAGCATGTTTGGGATATATTCAAGGTCAGCTGGCTTTTCAGACAGACACACAAACACGGACAGAAATGCAGAAGAAATAGACACTGGATGAACATTCAGTGCCCACGAAAGGGTGGGTTTTGATCGCAGTGTGGCAAAGGGGTGACCGGTGGAATGTTATCGGTGTGTTTAACCTTTGATAGCTTTACTGCGTGAAGGCGGTACTCTTTTGTGTGATCACAAAACTTTAACAGGACTTTGGAAGGCAACGGAAAGATCGACGACATCAGCTTACTTGGAAAACAATCACCTCTCTCTCTCTCTCCTCAATTCTACTCAACTTAATATCACGAACTGAACTGACGTCATGCCTATACCATCGTAAGACTGTATCATTTACCACCTAAGATTGAAGAAGTTTGGGGTTTTATATTTACACACTTATATATGCATAAACTCTGCTAACCTGTTTGATTTATCTGGTTTTATATTACGAGATTACGTGGATACAGATAAGTAGTGTTTTATTTGTAACAATACCAGACTCCAGGTGTGTTCCATTTCTGCTGGTTCTTTTAACCCGTTACGGGGTACGTAACAAAACCGTTCCAACCCCTACATCACACCGCATTTCTGTAAACCCCTTCGACCCCTACAGCACTCGGCATCTCTGCAAAACCTCCATCATCCACCCCTGTGCATTCAGACGACAGCAGACCCGAGAAAGATACCGTCGTGTCAGATTGAATGGCTCATAAATCACTGTTGGCCAGAAGAAACTACAGACTGATCAAGGACAGGGAAGCATACAAACCAGTTCTCTCTGTTCTCCCCCATTTTGTTGGCTATGAACTGATTCTTGCACTGGAATAATTTAATCACAGGAGCTGAATGTGGACACAGGAAGCTTCAGGTAATGATCTGCTAAACCTGAGACCATTCTCAAACAAGTCGCCATTTGTTATGTGAAGGGCGTGGACTCTGAACTGATTCTTGACTCTGGGACAATCTAATCAGAGCAATAAACCTGAGACCATGCTCAGAAGAGTAGCTACTTGTTAAGACAAGTGTTTCCAACCCATTTTTCCAGCTGGTCCAGATTCCGCTTCATGCTTCTGTACTCTTCATCACTGTCGACTACACCCGCAATGTTGCTGTCAGCGACAGTGTGTAAATCTACGTGGTTTTAGTAGAAGTAATAAAAGATACTTGTTGGTAAATACAGATTATGTGTATCTCATTGATCATTGTTACAAGGGATGATTCTTGTCACAGTGGCGCCCATCATTAACATTGCCCACTAACAGGACGTGCCCTCTACACAGTGTTACCATCGGGAAGGAGATACAGAAGCCTGAAAGCTCAGGCTCAGCGATTCAGGAACAGCTTTTTTCCCCGCCGCCACCTGTATCTCAGTTTTGTTTTCTCTATATTTATTTATCCTGTATTTCATTGTACTGCTACCGTAAAGTTAACAATTTCGCGACGTATGTCTGTGATATTAAATCTGTTCTGATTCTTTAAATGTACCTTTGAAACCTTTGATTCTGATGGAGATGCAGCGGGGATGTGTTAGATCGAACTTACATTAGTTGAAAGCCTATCAGAACCTCGTGTATTGTGCTGTAATATTCTATGTTCTGTGTTCGACCGAGCGTACCGTATCTTGCTATAGTTTAGTAACTCGATTAATGATTTAAAGCTACAACGCCTAGCTCTTCCAGACTACTCTCAATGCGTCGGATAATAAAGTGCAGGAGAATTAAAAAAATATTAGGCCATAAATATCAGTCCCGACCGCTGGATGATCCCGATAGCTTTGCTTGGTAGGGACTCGCCCAGTATTATGTAATGATGAATTGTCCTTGTTGTTTAGACTACGCTGGTCATGGAGTATGAAGGGAAGTAACTGGACAAACAAGAACATTAGCGATAGTCAGAATGGGCCCGTGCGTAGTAGGTCATGTCTAACCAATCTCACAGAGCTTTAAGAGGTAGTTACCAGGAATGGTGTGGAAGGCAAGGCAGTGGATGCCGTCTAACAGGGACTTCAGCAAGGAATTTCTCAAGGTTCCATATGGGAGGATGTTCGAGAAGGTTCAGTCGTTTGGCTTTTACGATGAGGTAGCAAATTGGATTCGCCATTGGATACGTTGGGGAAGCTAGAGTGTGGTAATGGATGGTTGTCTCTCTGACTGCGGACCTGTGATGAGTGGAGTGCCCCAGGGATCGTTCTTGTGCCCGTTGTTATTTGTAATCTTTATCAACTATCTGGATGATAATGTCGTTAACAAGATCAGCAAATTTGCCGATGACAGCAACATTGCGGGTGTAGTCGACAGCGAGGAAGAGTACCGAAGCATGAAACGGAATCTGGACCAGCTGGAAAAATGGGTTGGAAAATGTCAGATCGCATTTAACACAGACAAGAGTTAGATCTTGCACTTTGGCGGACCAGACAGGGTTGGTCTGACACAATGAGAAATAGGGCACTGAGGAGTACGATAGAACAAACGAATCTGGGAATGCAGGTCCATAATTCAATGAAAGTTACACCAGAGTAAGACAGGGTCATAAAAAAAAAAAAAGATTTTCGCACATTGGCTTTCATAGACCAAAGTACTGAGTGCAGGAGTTGTGACGTTACCTTGCTGTTGTTTAAGGCTTTATCGGGGCCTAATTTGGAATACTGTGTGCGCGAAAAATGAATATAAAGTTAAAATAATGCAGAAAAAAAATTACACGGCTAGTGCCGTGACGGACTGAATGTTTTTAATTAAAAGGAAAGATTACATATGTCAGCATTTTATTCCCGAGCGGGTAGAAGACAGAGGGGAGATTTGATAGAGGTATACAACATTATGAGGCGTATAGAGAGTGTAAATGCAAGCGGGTTTTATCCACTGATGTTGGGCGAGAATACAACTGGAAATCATGGGTGAAGGGTGAAATGTGAAATGTTTAAGGGAAACATGAGTGAAAACCTCTTCACTCAGAGGGTGGTCAGAGTGTTGCCAACACAAATAGATAGATAGATAGATAGATAGATAGATACTTTATTCATCCCCATGGGGAAATTCAACATTTTTTCCAATGTCCCATACACTTGTTGTAGCAAAAACTCCTTACATACAATACTTAACTCAGTAATAATATGATATGCATCTAAATCACTAACTCAAAAAGCATTAATAATAGCTTTAAAAAAAAAAGTTCTTAAGTCCTGGCAGTTGAATTGTAAAGCCTAATGGCATTGGGGAGTATTGACCTCTTCATCCTGTCTGAGGAGCATTGCATCGACAGTAACCTGTCGCTGAAACTGCTTCTCTGTCTCTGGATGGTGCTATGTAGAGGATGTTCAGGGTTTTCCATAATTGACCGTAGCCTACTCAGCGCCCTTCGCTCAGCTACCGATGTTAAACTCTCCAGTACTTTGCCCACGACAGAGCCCGCCTTCCTTATCAGCTTATTAAGACGTGAGGCGTCCTTCTTCTTAATGCTTCCTCCCCAACACGCCACCACAAAGAAGAGGGCGCTCTCAACAACTGACCTATAGAACATCATCAGCATCTCACTGCAGACATTGAATGACGCCAACCTTCTAAGGAAGTACAGTCGACTCTGTGCCTTCCTGCACAAGACATCTGTGTTGGCAGTCCAGTCTAGCTTCTCGTCCAACTGTACTCCCAGATACTTGTAGGTCTTAACCTGCTCCACACATTCTCCATTAATGATCACTGGCTCCATATGAGGCCTAGATCTCCTAAAGTCCACCACAATCTCCTTGGTCTTGGTGACATTGAGACGCAGGTAGTTTGAGTTGCACCATATCACAAAGTCCTGTATCAGTTTCCTATACTCCTCCTCCTGTCCATTCCTGACACACCCCACTATGGCCGTGTCATCAGCGAACTTCTGCACATGGCAGGACTCCGAGTTATATTGGAAGTCAGATGTGTACAGGGTGAACAGGACCGGAGAGAGTACGGTTCCCTGTGGCGCTCCTGTGCTGCTGACCACTGTGTCAGACCTACAGTCTCCCAACCGCACATACTGAGGTCTATCTGTCAAGTAGTCCACTATCCAATCCACCATGTGAGAGTCTACTCCCATCTCCGTTAGTTTGTGCTTTAAGATCTTGGGCTGGATGGTGTTAAAGGCACTAGAGAAGTCAAGGAATGTAATCCTCACAGCACAACTGACCCCATCTAGCTGAGAGAGTGATTTGTGCAGCAAATACGTGATAGCATCCTCCACTCCCACCTTCTCCTTATACGCAAACTGAAGCGGATCCCGGGCGTGCCTGGTTTGTGGCCTCAGATTCTGTATTATCAGCCGCTCCATGGTCTTCATCACGTGCGACGTCAAGGCAACAGGTCTGAAGTCATTCAACTCCTTTGGTTGTGGTTTCTTCGGTACCGGGACAATACAAGATGTTTTCCACTGTCTGGGTACTCTTCTCTGATCTAGACTCATGTTGAAGATGCGCTGTAGTGGTTCTCCCAGTTCAGTTGCACAGGCCCTCAGTAATCGTGGGGAAACTCCATCCGGTCCAGCCGCCTTGCTGGTACAGATCTTCCTCAGTTGACCTTCCACCTGTGCAGCCGTAAACCTGGGCGTGGGCCAGGTCTCCTGTGAGTGGATATTTTCCTGTGAGGGAAGTAAGCCTGGTGTGGAGTTCCGATGTCAACGTTTAGGAGATGATTGGAGAAGTCCACGGATGAGAGGGATATGGATGGCCGCGGTCCGGGTGAGGTCGTTGGCAGTAGGCAGTTTAAACAATTCCTCCCGGATCTGACGGGCTGGAGACCCTGTTTCTGTGCAGTGGTTTGCTATGGCTGACAGACTGTATGTCTGGGTTAGAACTTTAGTGTCTCACAGCACCGAACAATCTAGACAGTCTTTGATACTGTTCGATCCCTCTGGCCTCGCACACACTAAAGCATGGAGACTGAGTTAATGGATGGTTATTGCATGAGAAGATGGAAACATTTGAAGTTGTTTATTCTGCATTCCCCAATTGTCTGTGATGGTTTTGAAGGAAGACAAGTGTAAGCCTGGATATTACCTTTGCTTTCACTGCGATTTTAGTTTGTGTAGATTTGTGTGTACATTTATTAATGATTTCAGATGGAGACACGGATTCCACACGGGCCTTGTGGATTCAGGGTTAAATAGATCGAAATATGAGCGTGTCTGCACTGGATGCGATAAAACCACGATTCAGAGGTAAATTGGCATTATGATAAAATGGTGTGTACTTCAATTGGGAATTTGGAATTGGCATTTTGGAAGGCTGGTTATTTTAATGAGCAGCAAAAGCTGCTGCTGAACACATTGAAATGCTGGTTTTAAGTTGTAGTGCTTTGAATTCAATGTAGCATTTGCCCTGTAATATGTAATTGACAGGTCAGTTTAGACAAGTGGCGGTGCAGTCAATCGCTCAGCGATTTGCTTATGCCGTCAGTCTTAATTCCATAAATTATACAGCTGCTGCTCTGTGTTCAGATTAAATCGACTATTTCCCTCAGTCCTATTTCAGCAGTTTAACTGCAAACTCGAAATAAAGTTATAAAGTGTACCGAAATTTCGACTCTGCATGCGGAACACGGCTGCCCGCTGTCTTCCATCCAGAATTCACTCTGTCTACGACATCATCTGCCTTCTGTTAGGAAGCCAATTCTGAATCAACGCAGCCAGGTTTCCCTCGATCCCATGCTTCCCGAATTTCTGAATGAGTCCACTTTGGGGAGCTGATCAAATACTTGACCGTAATTAATGCCCCCACATCGACTGATCTGATTCTTCTATTTGTTTTATTTTCACTTTTTCAAATAATTCAATCTGACTCATAAAGGACAACATGCCATGGTGTCTGTCTTTAACCAGACTACGTTTCTCTAAATACTCATAAATTCCATCTTCAATAATACCCTCCAACAGTTTACACACTACTGATGTAAGATTCCCTGGTCAATAATTCCAAGAAGTAACCCTATTATTTTTCGTCAACAAATGAATAACATTTTCCACCCTCCAATTTTCTAGTTCTACTTCCATGGCCGGCAAAGACACAAATATCTTGCCCAAAAGCACAACAATATCTGAGCTCGCCTTCCAAAATTACCTGGAGTATATCCCTTCCGGTATCGGGGAATCATCTGTCACCTAGAGTATATCCCTTCCGGTATCTGGGAATCATCTATCACCTGGAGTATATCCCTTCCGGTATCGGGGAATCATCTATTACCTGGAGTATATCCCTTCCGGTATCGGGGAATCATCTATCACCTGGAGTATATCCCTTCCGGTATCGGGGAATCATCTATCATGTTTTCCAAGTTTCTATCGCATCCTCTTTTCAGCGTCGGCATGTTCGAGCATATCTGTCTTTTGACGCTGTGTTCACATTGATCAATGTATTCAGTGAGGAGCTTCAGCGCCTCCTTGGACTCCAGACACAAGTTTTCCTCTTTTACCTCTGATCTGCCTACACTCTATCAGGTCTCCTCCTGTTCTTCACTTATCTTAGTGCATCTTTACTCCGCTTCTAACTTTGAAGTCCATTGTTAAATTATGTTCTGTCTACATTGTGACTCGCCATAACCCTATCTGATCCTAAACCTTAACTATCTTCCTTTCTTCCTCTTGACGAGCTGTTCCATATTTCTTGTCAGCAAGGGTTACATTACGCTATCATCCTTTGCCTCAATGAGACAAGCCTATACTGAACCCATGTAAGTGTTTTGTGAATAATCTCCACATATCTGTTGTGCATTTCCTTCAGTACATTATTTCCTTATTTACCATTCCATGTTCTGGCCAGTTAGCACCACAGATCGCAGATCTCCAGTTCAATACATCTCATGCTCCCTGGTCATAACCCCGTGTACGATAAATGGAGGGGAGCTTTGCCCTGTCGATCTAAAAATTTGACCTGCGGAGAGATCTGTCACCTGACCCGTTCCCTTTTCTAATATTAGATCCGGTCTGGACTGTTCGCTAGATTGTCTTTCTTTTTATATTGACATGAATCCTTCCAGCACACAACTGAGAGATTATGCCAGACCGCAAGGGCAGGAATGGCTGCTGGACTTTCCCGGGTTCATATATTTCAAAATGGAATCCGATAACAGACAGTAAAGGGAGTCCCATTGAAAGACGGGGAGAGTATGATAGCACGCAGAATCCGAAATGGAAGTAACCGTGGAGTGACTGTCTATTGATAGACTGGGAGTAGATCTCAGAGCAGAAAGGGAGCAATCACTAGTTTGTGAGCATTCTGTACAGACCACAGACTCGCACCGCATCACCAAAAATTAAATATATATAAATAAATAAAATAAAATATATATCTGTGTGTGTGTGTGTGTGTGTGTGTGTGTGTGTGTGTGTGTGTGTGTGTGTGTGTGTGTGTGTGTGTGTGTGGTGTGGTGTGTGTGTGTGTAGGTGGTGTGTGTGTGTGGTGTGTGTGTATGTGGTGTGTGTACACACACACAGATACAGAAACAGCGCGGAGATGCGGAGATACGTTTTGGACAGGTGCCATATTAACAAGCTGTTGTCACAGGCAGCTTCAATAAAATTAATCGGCACTTCCTCGCATTAAAGTGTTTAGATATGACTGAATTTCGCAGTTGCGTCCAGAAATGAGTCCTGGCACCATTATCGGGCAGGCGGAATGGAGAACAGGCCCTCCTGGATCCTGCACCAGAAAATGAGAAGGATCAGGTAATAGATCTCTTCGCGGGTCAACTATTCGAAATGTCCGATAACTACACCGGGATAGATGCAGACTGTATTTAATTGGTGCTATTGGGTAACAACTTGGAAGCCGAATTCGGGAGAGGGTTTGCTCCTTGAACTGCACAACAGATGATTCTTTGTCGACTTGCATTGGGGTTGAGTATAGACTTGTCTCATTGAGGCGAGGTAAGGACGGTAGTGTAAAGTAAACCTGGTTGACAACGATATTGAACACCTCGTCAAAAAGAAGAACGAAAGATATTTGAGGGTCAGGAAGAAACTATCAGGCAGGGCTATGGAATGTCACAATGTAGCCTGGACGAAAACGAACAATGAACTTAGAAAGGGACATGAGGCGTCCTTGGAAAGTCGCATTAAGGTACGAGAAGAACAGGAGGGTGACGAGACAGAGGGTGGTAGAGCTGAGAGATAAAATGGTAAGCATTCGTCTGAAGTGCAAGGAAGTAGTGAAGGTCCTTAATGATACTTTGCTTATATATTCAACAGTGAGCGGTACCTTGATTAATGCGGATTAAGCGGAACAAAACACAGATATACCGACGGTAACAATTATGCGCTGGAAACTTATAAAACATTAAAATAATCATTCGCCTTTGCCAGAAGGGAGATACGTTGTTGAAAGCGGGCGAAGATATTGCTGCGAATTGGGGCATGATATTTGTGGTCTCACTATCCACAGGAGTAGTACCGGAGGATTGGAGGGTGGCAAATGGTTTTTTCTTTGTTCTAAGAATTCCGTGAGGATTGTCCTGAGATTTACAGGGCAATGAGTCTTCCGTCAGTTGTTGGTAAGCTATTGGAAAGGATTTTTAAGGAGGAAATTTATGAGTATCTCGAGAAACGTATTCTGGTTGGGGATAGGCAGCGTGGTTTTGTAATGGATGGTCATCATTTATGCCCATGACTGATTTCTTTGAAATTGATAAAAAAAATACCGCTTAAGTCCGAAGTCGATGTGGGATGTATTAACTCTGTAAGGTGTTTGACCGGGCTAGGCATGGTAGGCACGTTCAGAAAGTTAGACGGTATTCCATCTAGGGAAACCTGGTTTTGTAGACTCAGAATTAGCAAATTGGCAGATTAGATAGTAATTGGAGGGAATTCTGCCTGGAGGACAGGGACCAGTGATATTCCGCAAGAAGGTATAAAGTTTAGTACAGTTTACAAGCTTATCTCGACTCTGCTGTTACAATGCTCTGAGAGGCAGACTGTAATCTGACCATCCTGCAGCACTTGGATAATTTACTGATGTCAGCAAAATGGTGAATTTCAGGATGGAAGCGCTCGTTATACTGTATAATCTGAACACCCGTTACATAGAACAGGGCGGATGCTACATTAACGTCGAAACAACCTTTTCCAATGGAGGCCCCAAAGTCGACATTTAGCAGCATCTTGTGGTGCTATTCAAATATATCGGATGATGCAGTATAACGTGCAGTTGCATTCTGAGATTCAGCGTTTATCTAAGTGCTGCAGGATGGTCAAATTAAAGTCTGACCAGGCAAGTGAAACAGCATTCCAACATGCCGAAATCAAATTCCTAATTCGAGTACAAATGCATTTATCCTAATCCCAATTTCCCTTTGAATAGTGGGTTTATCATACATGGATACCTTTTTACCACGATTCTACCTGGCCGGTGTGAAATCGGCGACTCCCTCTGAAATCAATAACAAGGTAGACAAGTAAAATAACACCATATAACTACACAGGTACATGCAAAACAAAATCCAAGCATGCACTTTTCTACGTTCAAAACCGTTGTAGATAACTGGCGCATACAGAATAAACAGTTAAATGCCAGAGTGTAATCCCTTATCAGATATTCCAAGGACCAGAGGAAAGAAAGATCGGGGTGGTTGCGGCCCACATACACTGACACTTCATGTAATTTCGGAAAGACCCACTCTCTGAAAGTCAGCTCAGTACCTGGAAATGCATTTCACTCATCGAACCAGACTTTTTCAGACAGTCATATCCTGTTATGAAAGAGGATTCATTCAACCATCCTGTCAATACAAACCTAACAAGGACACGACTGCTTTCCGTTCATTTACGACCGAATTACCTCTCCTTGTTTGTCAAGTGAACCCGCAAACGTCCTGTCCTCGTGCAATATTTTACAATCTCAATGCATTCACATTATAAACTTTTGCAGAACTCGTCGTACTGCAAACTAAACAGTGTTGAATAGTTTACAACCAAGCAATAATTAGAATCGTTCAAACATTTAAGAAATCCTTCCGAGTTTAAAGCATATGGACGCTGGAGGTTATGCATCGTCTCAAGTTGATACTCAACAATTTAAAACATGCAGTCATCGCGTCACCGAATCCCCAGCGGCTTCCACGTTTTCTGGCCTCTAAATTCCGCTCAATCATAGGATGTAATTTAAATGAAAGTGTTGCTGTATAGAATCATGTTTAGTAATCCCCATAACCACCGCTGAATGAATATATATTTAACAGGGTACTGGTCTCGGCCCGAGACGTCGACAGTGCTTCTCCCTATAGATGCTGCATGGCCTGCCGCGTTCCACCAGCATTTTGTGTGTGTTACTGGGAACATTTGCCTACGAAATCCGGTCCGGAACTATCGCCTTTATCACCTAATTAAGGGTATATTACTTTACTGTGTGTCCTGCCTCATATACTCACGCCTGCACTTACTTCTTCACACGCGATAACTTTGTACTGAGTCCCCATGCTGAGTACTCCATACTCCATACTGAGTCTCCACTCCGTGGGTATAATGACAGACCGATGAAACATTACCATAGATTTTCTATGTTGTCAGTGCTGCGACACACTAAAGTTCCGAACGAAATTTATGTGACTTCTGGCTCTAAAATGTCTCGATGTAATGTTGATTAATTAAGCGCTTGGACCACCATTCATGGAACTGACGTAAATGTGGTCAGGTGCTTGGCGCTTGTCTGGTTAGCACGTCGAGCTGTATCCTCTGTTAATACCTAGAAGTGACTTAACGGATTATTTAATTCTTCACTTGCTCACCTATCCATGTATTTTCGCACAGTCCAGTGTGGAGAATGTAATTCTGAGACTTTACAAGACAGCGAAGTGTTCTGGCACAAAAGCTTCTGGGTGAGGCAGAAAGGATGCAGTGCATGGTATATTCTGCTTTCATATTCCTGCCTCTGTCTCCTTTCGTTGCGACTTTCTCGCTGGTCGCACGTGGGGAAGGGGAGGGAAGAAGGTAGCATAGTCCTGTTTGAGTACTGGCAGGAGATGTTTGGAAGTGGGCTGCCTATCATAGTCATAACCATGAGGAATTGCACCACTCCTGATTGAAATCAGTATACATTGCACTCAATCCTTCCACATCGCAACAAGCTGATTTGCCTCTTATCACTCACTCTTCTTTCACAAACCATCAGAAACTGACTCAAATGAATTATTTTCTCCCTCCTCGCACCCGCCCTCCTCGTAAATATGTTGCCCTCTCCTTAGGGTGGACAGCTTCTCTTCAAGAAGAGTCTCCACATCATGGAAAACATTATTGCTTCCTATAATCGGTCCCGCGGCACTTCAGTTTGCTGCCGCCATTCTACCCAATTCTCAATTAAGCATCCTTTCTCTCTGGTTTCGGTTACCCTCCTTGCCTCACATTGTCCCATGGGTAATCATCCAAATCTTTATCACAGATTCTTTATTTTCCTTCATTCACCATGACCAGTGGAGTCTCCTCTCTGAGACTTCGCGTTACCCTCTTCCCAAGTACAATACAAAACAGGCAAGTTCTGAGGCTGATGTTATAGTTACAGGGGACTTTTATTTCCCAAATATTGAGTGAGAGAACCAAGTGGCTAATGGATTCCAAGGAAGTGAGTTCATTATGTTAGTGAATTGCTGTTTTTTTGACGTGGTATGTTAATGCACCGATAAGAGGGGAGGTCTGTCTAGATTTGAAATTCTGTAACAATTCAGGACAGAATTTTGAATGCAGAAGTTGATAAACCTTTCCAATGTCTCGAAACTTTCGCCTCAGTAGAGAATTCCTGGGTTATATGTCATAGGGGTCTGTCAAGTGTATTTAAATTTTTAGAGGAATGTTCAATATTGTATTAGGATGGAGAGAGGTGATCAAGAGAGTTCACTGGTCAACTTGGTTAACACTGGTTCAAGCGACAATCAGTCACTGAACATACTGAAGTCAATCGACCTGTCGGAGAAAGTGCTTGGACTAAGAGGAACAATCGAGACAAAGTAGACGGCGAGAAAGAATGCATAGTAGAGACACAAACTAATAATTTTTGCCGGTATTCATATTCGAAAAGGGGTTTGCAGTGGCGGATTCAAAAAGGCAAGGGAAAATTCTGCTGCGACTCACCAAAAATGTAGCCGATATCCTACTGGACTTAAATGAGAACAACTCTGCGGGGCTGAGTGAGGTTTGTGGACTGAAAGAGGAGAGAATACTTGGTCCAAGGTTATGACATTTTGGGGGACAATTCTGAGATGCCAAATGATAACAGGGTTGCAGAAGAGGCCCCAGCACTGAACAAGAACAAAACACTGTGGCTCAGAGAGACAGGAATATCAGCCAATGATAGGCAGCCATTTTTTTGCTGGAAAGGCTCTGGTCTAAATTCGTTTGCCCGACATGTGTTATTATGAAGAGCACGGTGATCGGGTGGGAAATGTGTATTTACCCCTCAGAGGGAGAGGGGTCACGGATCGGAAACAAGATGCACGGATGTGGAGGCAGTGTTAAGATGTCACTAAACGACTCCTTTGCACGCATCTTCGGAAACAGCTCTATTACCATCTGTCATGTTTTCATTTTTCCTTTTCAGGGTTCTTTCGAAGACCTTGACCTGGAGTTACACGCTGACTTCAGTTCTTTGCGGGAATGGGACTGGAGTATCAGAACTGTCCGTTATTCGATATGCCAAGGGTTCGGCCTGAGAGTCTCGGCCGCACTTGGAAGCCTGAGATCTCGGGGCTCTGGAGATGGCCGGGTCGAGGGTCGGTGTCACGGCAGGAGACCCGTGTGTCACCGGTGAGGCCGGAAACACTTTTGCTGTGGGCCAGAAGACCTGAGAGCTTTACTGTCTTCGGGCACGGATCTCGGTTGCTGTTATGTCTCCCACTCGCCGTGAAAATTGGGGTCACCTCCCTCTCGCTTATTAGGGGGAGAGAGAACCTGTGGTTTGTCGAATGCCGGATGTAACGAGAAGTCTTTGGGGTATCTGCAAGTCTGTGTCTTTGCTGTTGCCTACCTCACGTTTGTGCTCGGTGGTGGTGTTGACGCATTTTGCCGGGATTGTTGCTCGCTGCCGCACGCGGGGAGAGGAGAGCTGGGGAGGGGGGATTTGGAGTTGTCACGTTTAACCATCATTAACTCTTTGGGGCACTTCTCTGTTTCCGTGGATGTTTGAGAGGGAAATGCATTTCAGGATGTATATTGCATTCAATACTTTGAATTGAATTGGACCTTTCAACCTATAAACCTTTGAGCACCTAGCGAGGCTAAGCAGCCTCACAGTACGTCAGAAGTATCTGGATAGGGAGACAACGACCAATCCTGATCAAATTCTGGTAAACGAATCCAGATTACCTCAAACAAAGCTGCCCCGCTACTTTGTAACTGTCATGGTCCGGCCCGTGAAATTCGCGTTCCGGCTCACAGCCCTGTCCGTGGACTCCGGACTCCGCCTCTTCCGACTGTCCCTGGTCTCATTTGGGCTTCATCATAGGCACCTGATTCTCGTGTTGTGGCCGGGAATTTAAGTGGCCCTGGGTTCGAGGCTGGTGGCTGGTTCGTTTTGTCAGTATCCTGTCCTTTCCTCTGTGGGATTTCCGTCGTCAGTATCCTGTCTTCGCCTCCATGGGGTAAGTCAGGCCGTCCTTTTCGTTACCCTACGGTGGGATCTGTCCCTCCCGGTCCTTGCCTCCGTTGGGTAAGTCAGGCAATCATTGCCGTTACCCTGAGTTTGGACTGTTCCCTTCCTTCCCTACGCTTGAAGCCCTGCCCTGCAAACTGTGCCTGGAGCCTTGCTTCGCCTCGCCTTGTCTTGCCTTAATAATAAGATTATTAAGGGATTGGACACGTTGGAGGCAGGAAGCATGTTCCCGCTGATGGGTGAGTCCAGAACTAGAGGCCACAGTTTAAGAATAAGGGGTACGCCATTTTGAACTGAGATGCGGAAAAACTTTTTCACACAGAGAGTGGTGGATATGTGGAATGATCTGCCCCAGAAGGCAGTGGAGGCCAAGTCTCTGGATGCATTCAAGAGAGAATTAGATAGAGTTCTTATAGAAATCGGGGTCAAGGGACATGGGGAGAGGGCAGGAACGGGGTGCTGATTGTGTATGATCAGCCATGATCACAGTAAATGGTGGTGCTGGCTAGAAGGGCCGAATGGTCTACTCCAGCACCTATTGTCAATTGTCTATTGCCTCTGCCTGGAGCCTTTCCCCGCCTAGCCTTGACACTGCCCGGAACTTTGCCTCGCCTTGCCTGTGTCTGGAGCCCCGCCCTGTTTGGAACTGTCTCATTAAGTCCACGACTCCGCTAGGTAGGTCCGGCCGTTTTGCCGCTACCTAGCGTTGGGACCTGTTTCGTTGTTTTCAGTGTTCTGTGTAATGTGTCCCGGCCCTACGTACTGTACCCAAGGAGGGTTCCCGGCTCGGTGTTCCATGTTCCTGTCTCTCCTTCGGCTCTGTGTTCTGCGTCCCTGTTCTTCCCTGATCAAGGCTCTGCGTTCCTGTCTCTTCCTCGACCAAGTCAAGGCTTCGGAGTCTCGTCCAGTCCCAGTCACGTCCAAGGTCTTTGTCCTGTCCAAGCCAGCGCTTTGTGTTCTCGTCTTGTCATGTGCCTCACCCAGCCCAGGAGTACCTTGCCCAGCCCGGTGCTGGGGTTCCTTCGTCCTGTGCTGGGATTCCCTTGTCATGTCCAGGAGTCTCACGTCCAGTCCTGTTGCCTCTCCTCGTCCTGTAGCCTCGTCCTTTAGCCTCGTCCTGTCCTCGGCTGGTTCTGTAGTCCGAGCCCGAGTCAAGTCCCGGGTTCTGGGTCCTTGTCCAGTCTCTGGCTCGGAGTCCAAGCCCAGGCTCCTAGTTCCCAGTTCGATCTCCTGGTTCTGCTATCCTCGTTATTCCTAGCCCAAAGTAGCAGAGTGTGTAGAAAGTGAAACCCCGTTAACCCTAACCCACGGGATTGAGTCAAGTGTGCAAGTGTGCCAATTTTCAACATGGAGATGACAGGGCGGTGAAAGATCAATTAGACCATGGAACTTTATGAGAAATACTGGCCGTTATTTAGGATTATATGGTACCGGGGCAGGAAGGGGTCGTGGGCATCATCGGAGTAACAACGAAAGGTAATTCAGCCGGAATAAGTAAAAAAAGCAGCAGTGTGTTCCCTATCGTTGTGAGGTGTCTAGTTGGAAGATGAGATGCCGTTCTCCTCATTTATGTTATGCATACTATGGCAGTGGAGAATGCCCCAGACAGAAGAAAGAAGTCCGAATATCAGTGGATTAAGCATTAAATTGTGATGAGCTCAGGATCAACCATGCTCGCAGTCCGAGCAAATCCAGGTTGTGTTTTATTTTCCGATGTAGTGGAGACATCATTGTGAACCCTGAAAGTGCAGTAGGCTCGGTCCGCAGGGCACAGCCCTAACAAGCTAATTAAGGTCTGAGACCTTGGTCAAAGTTATCTCAGAGCTCAAATCTCTTGCGGTGCCCAAACTTTTGAATGATGCTCCTTTCCAATTTTTCACTGTAAAATTGTACAAAACAAAACTAATATACTAATCTTGCTTAAGATGATGAAAAAATTTTCATCTTTAACTTTATGACTTCTGGAGATCATTTCAACTTCTCTTCACTTAAATATTCACAGTAACATACATTTTGACGAGTGGTGCCCCAGACTTTTGCAAGCCACTGTATGTCGCTAATACACTGTGTGTAACACCCTCTGGTCCTCCGCTTCAAGGAGAGAATGACAGATTCTCCGCTGATATCGGAAATGTTCTATGTTCGGCAATTTCCTGGTGAAACACTTGTGCAGCGGCTCCACAGCAATCACGTCCATCGCTCACGGGGAGCAGAAAATCAGAACACTATTATATATTATTGCATCATGACTTTTCCTGTCCGTGACGGCATCTGTTCCGAACGTATTGGATGTCCCATTGTAAATCTGCTTCCATACCTTTATTGATGTTTGGACTTCTATTTCTTTCTTCGTGTCCACATCAGCACTCCCGAGAACCCCGTCACACTATGTGAATATCCCAGCCACACTCACCCATGGAAGGTAAACTCGTACCTCAATTTTGACCCCTGTCTGCCCTTCGCTGACTAGCTGACAAAATGACCAATTTAATCCCACAACCGCCGACCCATTGAGCGAAGGGCTCTTCTCATGAGCCATTCTGTTCAGACCATTCAATACATAAGTAAACCGAGGTGCCATATTAGGAACATAAAAACAGAATAAACAATGTTGTGTTGTGTTTACAATGGAAGAGTCAAATAGGCAAATGCCATTGTCTACAACACTATCAAAAACGCTAGCAATTCAGAGCATCTGCAAACCAATTGTTGTTACAATTGTTATGAATGCAGATGCTATGTCGGTTTAAACATATACACAAATTTGAGGGTCATGTGTACGGCGGTTGAATTACTTTGTTTCATACCGGTGCGAGCATTGGTGGCCGCTGGTTTACTACACAAAAGACTGCATGTATATCAATTGTATTCACATATAAAACGCTGTTGGTATCTCCGCAGGTCAGGCAGCATCTATGCAAATGAACAAACAGACGACGTCTCGGGCCAAGACCCTTCATCAGGGGGTAGAAAGGAAGGAGGAAGATGGCAGAATAAGAACCTCTTGAGGAGAGGAAAGGACAAGCTAGAAGGGAATGGGTGTTGCCAGGTTGGCGAAATAACAGTCTGGGTGATGATAGGTGAACAACGCAAAAGGCTGCAGAAGAAGGAAGCTGATAGGAGAGGAGAGTGGATCCAAGGAAAAGGGAAGGAAGAGGGGTCAAGATCAACAATAACAATCATGAAACCGAGAGATGAGTCTGAGAGTGTTTCACATCAACATTCACTGACTTCTCCAATCGACATTTCTTCATCTTTGTCATGTTGTAATTTCGTGTCAAGCTATTCATACCTCATCACAATTGGGAGTTTACTTGAATGGCATCATGTTTATTTTAACCCCAGTTTTTGGAAAACACGTCAGCCTTGTGTGATATTAAATAGTTCGTGTGATGGAGCGAGTATAAATGAAAGAGCGTGGAGATTCGTCAGCTCAGAGTTTCTCCAGCGAGATCGCGGACAGCTAGAAGACAGGGTGAATCTCAGACAGCATGCGTGAAACCTTTTACCGTGTGAGGAAGATATGGTACTTGGTCATTGCCGTGATCGGTGTTCCTGGTAAGAACACAAGCAAATTAACATTTTAAGTTTTGTGTGCGCGGTCCGTGGACTCGTTCAGTGACCGACAGCGCTGTGATGTCGGAGTGTCAGAGAGTGCGGTGCAAACATTGCGACCAATCTCTGCTTTCGTTCAGAGGTTCCCTTCCTTTTTAATTCATGGCTTCTGTTGGAATTAAACCGGCAGCTGAAGCGTCCGTAGAGAGGAAGATCGGGTAGATGGATTCATTTTGTAGATTCATAGCAGGCAGTTTTGATTTATCAATGCAAAGCCGCTGTCAAGTAAACCCCGATAATCCAGCGCGCTCGCCACCTTTACGGTTATTTGGTTTTGTACCGTTTCATTAGAGCGACGTGCTTTAAATTCAAAATTCAAGTTATTGTGCTCTGATTAAAGAAATACCTGCAAATTTGAAGGGAACGCGGGAAGCGAATGGACTTTGAGATTCAGGGGAGAGTGGTCGATTGCATTTGTAAGTCAGACTCCGAATATATGTCAAGTAAGGGTCTGTGTGCGTGTTTTGTACCAGGGTTTATTCCCACGCCCTGTTATCCGTGAAGTGAAGCAGGAGTTAAGAGCAAGCCCAGCGGTGTCCGTTAGGGGTCAGATGGGGTAAGGTGCACGCGATACTCCGCTCTTGTACAATGTGCTTCGGAACATTTAGAATAATGCTGAAGGAATTCGGAGCGGCCCCAAAGGAGACAGATCTTTTGGAGTACCTACACTGTCTTTGATGACATAAGCACTAGCGTGCTAAATACTTTAAAGTTCAGCGGGTCAAGCAGAAACCTCAAAAACGAAAATTGAAACTTTCTGATCGGATTGGTTGAGAGCGTGTGAAGTAACCCCGGACAAGGGTAGTTGCGGAATTTAAAAGAAGCCATCCAAGCAGAGGTGGGGGGGGGGGGGGGTGTGTGCGGGTGATAAACGGGGAGTCAAGAAGGAGACGCAGGCATTGGAACGGTGGAAATGAATTTGCTTTGAACTTTGTAGATGGACAGAGGTGGAGGGAGCGGGACTTCGCTGCACAGTGAGAGTGCCAGGACATAGGTGACAGGAACGCGGTAATCAGCATCGCTGAGAAAGTTGCCGAGGTACCCAGGTTTTACACATCAGTCCAAAACCTGACGGGGGGAGATTTATATTGATTTCTCGGCGATCCGTTGATAACGCCTCCTTCCCAAACCCTGTTCCTTTTCCAGTATCGAGTACCTTCTCCGTTCACTCCGCATACATTCGTGAGAGGGATCTGAGATTCCCGCATTACTCCTTTTAAACCCCCAGAAATGAGTTGTCTGCACAGTTTGATTGTTCTCAATTTCCAGCTTGTCTCTGCCCTGAGACCCACTGATCGGTGAGACAGTAATTCACTCATTCTGTTTGCTGTTCCCCCAGTGAATTTAGTGGCGATTGTGATCCTGTCCCGGGGAAAGTGCGGCCTCTCCACCTGCACCACTCGCTATCTGGTGGCCATGGCAACGGCGGATCTACTAACCATCATCTTTGATGTCATACTGTGGCGGCTCAGTTATTACTACTTCCCCGGGACTTTCCTGGACATCACCCCCGTGTGCAGTGTGATCGGTGCCCTGGGACCGGCAGCCACTGACTGTTCTGTCTGGTTCACCGTCATGTTTTCATTTGATCGGTTTGTCGCCATCTGTTGTCAGAAGCGGAAAGCGAAGTATTGCACCGGGAAAACTGCGGCTGTGGTTCTGACAACAACCGGCGTCCTGATCTGTGTTAAAAATGTGCCCGACTTCTTCATATATCACTCTGTGAAAGTGATTGACAATATACCCTGGGACTGTATTATAAAGCCGGGCTACTATACGGATCCCGGGTGGGTGGGATATGACTGGTTTGCCACAGTTCTAACGCCATTACTCCCTTTCCTGTTAATACTACTGTTCAACGCTCTGACAGTCAGATATATTTTAGTGAACAGTCGCGTTCGTAAGGGTCTGAGGGGTCTGAACCAGGCGGAGAACCGCAGTGACCCGGAGATGGAGAGCAGGAGGAGGTCTGTGATCTTACTTCTCACCATCTCCGGGAGCTTCATCATCCTGTGGTCGGTAAAAGTTGCCGAATTCCTTTATTATATCATCGCCGGATTGGATCCATATAATTACAACGATTCGGAATACATACTTCAACACGCTGGAATCATGCTGATGATGTTAAGTTGCTGCACAAACACGTTAATTTATGGGGTAACTCAGTCCAAGTTCAGAGAGCAGTTCATCAGCGCAGCGAAATACCCGCTCACTTCAATTATTCAACTGATTAATGAACAGAATTTCTAAGATCTTCTCAGAGGCGGTCGCAGTGTTTTCATCTTGTTACTATGGAACTGACGGTCACCATAAACACAATCTCTCACAGTCTGGTACTTAGCACAGTTGCTGTATTTTACACTCCGGGTTTATCAGAGCCGCAAACACCAGTTTCACTCCTGAATCTCCCAGTCCATTCTTTCCGAATCTAAACACAAACAGACAAATTGAAGAACAAAGTGATTCAAACCGTACATCGGAGGGAATTTCTCTCATTCGGATAGTTCAAGAACGTTAAGCACTTCAGTAAATCACTATTCGGAGTTCCCATCACTCTCAATGTCCCTCACTGTCCATATCCAGGTTATTCACCGAATGCAGCAATTTAGTCGGCAAATGTGATTTTGTAAACTCCTCATGTTCTGTCTCATTTCCCGATGGTTACAAAAGTGTTCCTGATGTGAAATGGTCAAAAGGGCAGGCCCACAGTGAGGAAGATTTATGAATGTGGAACTGTCGATGGGATAAATTGGAAAAGACTACATCTGAGGAAAAGATAGGGGAAGACAGAACAAGAACGTGGGACGGGAATGCGGACAAGATATTCCACATGAGGATAGGAGATGGGGAAGAGAGATCCCACAGGAGAAACGGGATGGGGAAGAGAGATCCCAAAGCAGGAAGGGGGAAGTGGAAGAGAGACCACAGAGGAGCAAGGGGATGGGGAAAAGAGATCCCGCAGGATGAAGGGGGATGGGGAAGAGCGGTCCCACAGCAGTAAAGCGATGGGAGAAGTTAATCCAACAGACCGGATGACGCAGAAACCGATTTTTCTGGAGGGGTGGGTGTGACTTAAGTCCCACAATCGGGAGAGGAGATGCGCGCATGGGTTCTGGGTATCTGTTAGTGAGCACAGTCACACAGGTGGACTGCTGGTGATAGTCACACATGGGGAAGGGCAGGAGAGTACAATCTCACAATGCTATTTCTTTCCTTCTCACTGGGACAGTTTGCTGACGGTCTCTTGTCCCTCACCGGGAAGGGAGTGTGAATCTCTGACCCACCTGCTGCAGTCAGTGTCGGTCTGGGTGTCAGTAACAGTGAGAAAGAATATTGTCAATGGAAATGTCACAGGCAGTGAGAAACACGGTAATTCCTGTGATTTACTACCATTAAACCAATGGCCGTTGTTCACTGATCTGATGAAGTCTCCAACATCCCTTCACAAGGAACCACAGAACCCTCCCGCCTTGGAGATTTACTGATCGATCCCCTGGGCATTTGTCACAATTCTTCTTAATCTGATTTTCTACAGTTTTATCCAAATTCCTTTACATTGAACCAACACAATGGAACGGTTTCACAGTTCAAAGGAAGAGACAAGTCAAGTTACCTCAACTCCTGGCACTTGTGCAGCCCGGGTCCCAGCCGCAGGATTCCTTCACACTGAATGAGGCAGTGTCCCAGGTCGAAATGTTATATTGTATCACAGAGTCCGATGACATGAGACAGGACCGCGCAGTCAATCGGAGTCAGTGTCATTCCACTGAATGAAAGTGTTTCCACAGATCCCAGTGCGGCCTGAGCCAGTCCACGATTCTGAGACTCAAACAGGTAGTGCAATGTGTTCAGGAGGCTCCTTTTACCAGCTTCACTCCTCATGTTTCCACTCCGGCGTTTAACCTCCTCCTTCACCCAGTCAATCACCCGGCAGGGTTAAAAAGTACCAGCAGATTCACCTGGAGTCTGAGTCTTCCGTTATAAACTCTATTTTATTAGTAACTACGTGAATAAAGTGATATAGAAGGAGATAAAGTAAACAGGTTAGCAGAGTTTATATGTGCGCATACCTATCTATATATATATATGTATGTGTGTGTGTGTGTGTGTGTGTGTGTGTGTGTGTGTGTTTGTGTGTGTGTGTGTGTGTGTGTGTGTTTGTGTGTGTGTGTGTGTGTGTGTGTGAGTGTGTGTGTGTGTGTGCGTGTGTGTGTGTGTGTGTTTGTGTGTGTGTGTGTTTGTGTGTGTGAGTGTGTGTGTGTGTGCGTGTGTGTGTGTGTGTTTGTGTGTGTGTGTGTGTGTGTGAGTGTGTGTGTGTGTGTGCGTGTGTGAGTGTGTGTGTGTGTGTGCGTGTGTGTGTGTGCGTGTGTGTGTGTGTGTGTGTTTGTGTGTGTGTGTGCGTGTGTGTGTGTGTGTGCGTGTGTGTGTGTGTGTTTGTGTGTGTGTGTGTGTTTGTGTGTGTGAGTGTGTGTGTGTGTGTGTGTGCGTGTGTGTGTGTGTGCGTGCGTGTGTGTGTGTGCGTGCGTGTGTGTGTGTGTGTGTGTTTGTGTGTGTGTGTGTGTGTGTGTGTGTGTGTGTGTGTGTGTGTGTGTGTGTGTTTGTGTGTGTGAGTGTGTGTGTGTGTGTGAGTGTGTGTGTGTGTGTGTGTGCCCAAGCTTCCCCAGCTCAGGTGATTGGGTGATACAGTCTCACGGTGGGATGGTAAGTAATCAGTTCAGTTCTGGAATTTGGTTTGAGTAGAGTTGGAGAGAGAGAGTTAGAGTGTTGGTTTATCTTCCAGTGCCGATGCCGATCCTCCAAGTCGTCCTCCTTGCTTCCGAAACCTATTTAAAAGTCACCAACTTGTGACCACAGAAAAGGGGATGCCATCTTCTGTGGTGGATTTATCAACCCCAGAGCAGGGTTAAACACACCGGCCGTACTCACTGGTGCAGGGTCGGGGTCATGATAACGTTTGATCATTTTTACGTGGACGAGCTTGGTAGCCTTTCATCGCTCAGGAGTCCTAATAACATAATTTAAAGGATCAATTTTCTTAATTATTTCATATGGTCCACTAACTCTCGCTTGAAGGGGGTTGGTAAGGAGAGGAAACAGCATCAGGACCCTTTCTCCAGCACGATATCTCTGCTCCCTCGCTCTTCTGTCATACCTCTGTTTCATGTTTATCTGAGAGTGCTGTAAATTCTGCTTCACAAGGTCACAAGCCTTGTTAAGTCTGTCTCTGAATTCGGAAACGTAACTGAGCCCGCTCCTACTCACATTCTGATCTGATCAATGCTCTCTGAGTAGGGTCAAAGGTGACATAATGTGCTTAGCTCTCAATTCTTTAACTACCCCCTGGAATGTTTTCGAAGTAAAGTTACTTCATATTGGATTTCTTTAGGTAGACATACCAGTGTGAAAAGTTTGATAAGTGCTTTTACCACAGTCTTGGCCTTGACGTTCCCGAGAGGCACAGCTTCATGGAACCTAGACATCGCACACATGATGGTTAACATACACTCATAACCAGCTGCAGTCCTTGGCAATGGGCCAACACAATCCACTATGACCCTAGAAAAAGGTTCACCAAAAGCAGGTGTTGGTCTAAGTGGTGCCGCTGGGATCACCTGATCAGGTTTTCCCGCAGCCTGACAGGTATGGCAAGTCCTGCAAATGTTCACAACATGCTTCCTTAAATTAGGCCAGTCGGATTCCTTCATAATGCTGTTTACTGTCTTCCTCACTCCAAAGTGTCCACCTAAAGGCATGCTATGAGCCATGTTTACAATCTCAGCCCTGTAGTCTTTCGGGACCCCAACTTGATGTTCAATGGCCCAATTCTCACTTGCAGGCACAGTAGGTGATCTCCGCTTTCTCAGTAACACCCCATCCTTAAGATAATATCCTACTGACTCTCTCTGAACCTCCTCTCCTGTGAGAGCTGTCTCCCTTAACGCAGCAATTTCAGAATCTCGACTTTGTTCCGCTAAAAATTCATCCCAGGACAAGGACAAACCTTTCTCCTCCTCCTTACTACCCACATTCTGATGCAATGTGGAAGGCAGAAAAGTCTCTGACAAAATTCTCATAAATTAAACCACTGTCAGACCAAGGAGATGGTGGTGGACTTTAGGAGGTCTAGGCCCCATATGGAGCCAGTGATCATTAATGGAGAACGTGTGGAGCAGGTTAAGACCTACAAGTATCTGGGAGTACAGTTAGACGAGAAGCTTGACTGGACTGCCAACACAGATGCCTTGTGCAGGAAGGCACAGAGTCGAATGTACTTCCTAAGAAGGTTGGCGTTATTCAATGTCTGCAGTGAGATGCTGAAGATGTTCTATAGGTCAGTTGTGGAGAGCGCCCTCTTCTTTGTGGTGGCATGTTGGGGAGGAAGCATTAAGAAGAGGGACGCCTCACGTCTTAATAAGCTGGTAAGGAAGGCGGGCTCTGTCGTGGGCAAAGGACTGGAGAGTTTAACATCGGTAGCTGAGCGAAGGGCGCTGAGTAGGCTACGGTCAATAATGGATAACTCTGAACATCCTCTACATAGCACCATCCAGAGACAGAGAAGCAGTTTCAGTGACAGGTTACTATCAATGCAATGCTCCTCAGACAGGATGAAGAGGTCAATACTCCCCAATGCCATTAGGCTTTACAATTCTACCTCCAGGACTTAAGAACTTTTTAAAAGCTATTAAATGCTTTTTGAGACGGTGATTTAGATGCATATCATATTTTTTTACTGAGTTAAGTATTGTATGTAATTAGTTTTGCTACAGCAAGTGTATGGGACACTGGAAAAAAGTTGAATTTCCCCATGGGGATGAATAAAGTATCTATCTATCTATCTATCTATCTATCTATCTATCTATCTATCTATCTAATTGCATCAGCAGCTTTTTTAGACAGGGTTCGGGCTACTGCGCATGTGAGGTTCACATCAGTATCTGTGCGTGTGTCGTCAGACACAAGCTTGCTTGTTAGCTGTATTGTTGAATAAACTTCACCCTGGATAGGTGCCAACCTAATATTTACCAAACCCAGCAACATTACTAAGCTTACAAAGACCATGTTTACATGATGAAAATTCCCAAACAACCCATCCATTCCGATCTTTCGACTTTCAGCTTTACTCGTCTCCATAGTAACCCAGTCAGGTGGTCTCTCAAAACCAAAACAATCCTTTCTCTCTATATTGCAATCGTGAAAAACAACTCCACAACCTTGAAGGTGTTTACTTCCTATTGCGAAAACAAAATTCAACAGAGATTCACATAATTTACAGGCCATTGCCCTGCAAGCA
This sequence comes from Hemitrygon akajei, assembly GCF_048418815.1. Taxonomy (NCBI): domain Eukaryota; kingdom Metazoa; phylum Chordata; class Chondrichthyes; order Myliobatiformes; family Dasyatidae; genus Hemitrygon; species Hemitrygon akajei. The sequence goes on from NW_027331988.1 coordinate 1,434,160, forward strand.
GGGACAAAGGTCGCGAAACCAGTCCAAACCTCCCAAGTTCTTTATTCAAAAATCCAGAAACAGCCATTCTACATATTTCCAATAAAATTCGCATCACCAACTTTCAACTCATCACCAACTTTTAGAACACCGTCCAACACAAATAACTGAGAATCCTCAATTTCCACCGGCACCTAGGTTAACCCTTTATTCACTGAACCAAGACCATCCGGCTGAAAAAGACGGCATTCCTTTTCCACCGAGTCAGACAAAGTCAGACACCTCAGACGGGAGGCAGCAGGTATTGACGAGGTCGGTGAGCCCGAACTTGGAATACTGCCTTTGGGTTTGGACGCCTGTTACGTACCCCGTAACGGGTTAAAGAGCCAGCAGAAATGGGCCTACACGGAGTCTGAGTCTGCCGTTATAAACTCTATTTTATTAGTAAGTACGTGAATAAAGGAATATAAAACGAGATAAATTAAACATGTTAGCAGAGCTTATGCACATATACAGGTGAGTAAATAAGCTTCCCCAGCTCAGGTGATTGGGTGATACAGTCTCACGGTGGGATGGTAAGTAATCAGTTCATTTCAGGAATTTGGTTTGAGTAGAGTTGGAGAGAGAGAGTTAGGGTGTTGGTTTGTCTTCCAATGCCGATGTCGATCCTCACGTCCTCCTCCTGCTCCCGAAGCTTACAGTCACCGACTGTGACCGCAAGAAAGGGTTGCCGTCTTCTGTGGTGAATTTATCAACCCCAGACCAGGGTTAAACACACTGATAGCTCCCGACCCGTCACCCCTCTGTCCACACTGCGAGCAAAAACCCCACCCTTGTCGTGGGCACACAAAGCTCACCAGTGTCCTCCTTGCCTCAGGGGTCGTGTGTCTCCTGTGGTGTGTCTTGTGTGTCTCTGGTGTGTGTCTCCTGTGGTGTGTCTTGTGCGTCTCTGGTGTGTGTCTCCTGTGGTGTGTCTTGTGCGTCTCTGGTGTGTGTCTCCTGTGGTGTGTCTTGTGTGTCTCTGGTGTGTGTCTCCTGTGGTGTGTCTTGTGTGTCTCTGGTGTGTGTCTCCTGTGGTGTGTCTTGTGTGTCTCTGGTGTGTGTCTGATTAAAAAGTCAACTGACCTTGTATATATCTCCAAGTGCTGAACACGAGCTGTCCATCACATAGTTCCGCCTTTCAGTTTCCAAGGCAACTCACAGACTTTCTGTCTCCCTGCTGCTGATTTAGCACACAAGCTGTTCGCTCCCCCCTCTCTCTTTTAAAGGAACAGTCCACTTTACAATAATCTTTCGGATCTCGTCACAATCTAAACATAGCTACAAGATCTGTGATATATTCGCATATTTTTTAAGAAAGCTTTATTGATTGAATCTCAGCTGATGGCGGAAATTTCAAAACCTTGCAACATTTCATGGACGTACATGCATGTGTAAGTCACGTGAACCTTTTCCCCGCTCCCATTTTACCGCAGATCTGCCTTGTTTCCGAGGCTCCGCCCCCAGCTCTGATGACATAAATTACAGTCCTGCCTTCCTTCAGTTCTGTGTTGAAGCGGGTCGGCGGCGGCGGCGGATCGTCTGTAGGATCCGGATTGGGAGACGACCATCACCCCCAGAGTCGGGAATCCGGGGGAGGGTTCACCGTCCGGGCGTGAAAACAAGTTCTCATCGGTGAGTCCCGAGTGTGGACGTCTGATGTAAGGTAATGCACCAGGTTAACTTCCCCGATCTGGTGGCCTCCCTGCGCTTGCTGGACAGAACCTGCCGGGGTCGGTCTGTGTTGTGGGACCTTCACAACAAACCGACTGAGATGAGCCGCCGCTCAGTCCCTCTTGCCCTGGTCCTAGGAGCGTGATGGGGTGGTGATACCGAGACTGCACTCATCCATTGAGGTTTATCCCGGGAACTTTACCTTCGTCACCCAGTCCCGCATCGGGTCCAAACTTCACCTGGATCGATAGCCGGTGTCTACAATTGTTTTACATTATTCCAGGGCACGGGAAGCGGCCCTTCCCCCTGTTGTGTTCTTGCAGACAGAGAAGGTTAAACCGAGTAATCGCACCTTCGGGACACTGCTCCATCAGTCTGAGTAGATACATCTTTCGCCCGTTCAGACAAGGCAGAGAGATCCAGATCTCTCACGGCCTCTCGTTTTGGGTGGCCATCGTTGTGTTTATTTTTGTTGAATCCATGCCACTGTTCCGACTTGCTGAAGCGCAGCCAATGTTTCCGGTTTTATAACCCCAATAAATGCAACAAATAAGCCTTTTCCAGTGATCTGGGTTTCTCAAACTTGTACAGCACATTACAACAGCACATTGAGGTGATAACATATTGTTACAAATCCTTATGGTTACAGAGAGAGGGCAGTGAACATCGAGTTAGACTGGGAGATCAAGAGTCCAACTTATCACCGGGGAACATTCAATGTGCTTACAACAGCAGCCTGGACGGTTTCCTGGAGCCTGGTGCTGTGTGTTTTCAATGTTTTTTTTTTAAATCTTCGATCCGGCTGAGAAGAGAGAATAGCGAGGGTTTTGAGGATCTTTGATGCTGCCTGCTTTACTGATGCAATGGGAAGTGCAGTCACAGTCCAGGGAGGGGAGTCTGGTTTCTGTCATGTCCTCAGCTGTGCCCACATTTCCCTGCAGTTCCTTGCAGTCAAGGGTAGAGCGGTAGACTTATGAAGGCGTTATGTATCCGGATGGGATACTTTCTATGGCGCTTTGATAAGGTTTGGGGAGGGGCAATGTGCCTAAGCCAAAGTCATTGTTGTTTGATCTAGGCTTGTCATTTTAGAATCTTTTTCTAACGTTTTATTCAGTCCCTGTGTATTGCTGAATGACCACCAGTGACTGTCCTTGATCCCTCACCCAAATGTTCCATCTCCTCATTCACTCACATCTCGAGCAACCTCTCTCCAGCCCCAGTGTACCCACCTCAATGATGTACAGTATATCAGTAAAGTTTCCTGTAACATTTGACATCATTGTGAAGTATTATCCTGCACTGAGTTTTCCCAGGAATTGTTTATTTTTGTTAGTAGAACTACCAGAGGTTTAGTTGAATGCAACACCTGGTGAGGTAAGAGTTACAAGCTACGAGCCCAGGGTGTGGCAGGAAAGATTCCAGCATGTATAGAGCAGTAGTTGGTGATGGAATGTATACCTGCTTGTATACATTTTTTTATAACAATTTACTTGATTGTATCTGCGGAAATTTTGTAAAATGAATGGGAACTTCGATGAGACATAAAGTATGCTGCGGAGTTTGACAGGGACGTGGGCTAAATAGTTCCTGTTTTGTGAGGGTCTGAAACCAAGCACCGCCAGCTGAAGACAGCCGAGATGTTTTTCTCTCTCCCTCTCCGGGTCTAGTGTGTCATGGTAATCACCGTCCTCAATATTCAGCAGAAGGAGAGTCTTTCATTTAATATTGTAATCCTGCAGTGTAGTGATACACAAATGAGTGAGATGTTACAGGTGAGAGGCAGGATTGATGCGCCGAGATCACAGTCTGATCTGGGTGGGTCACAGTGAATGCAAGATGCCAATGAAATTAAATATCCGCGGATAAAATCCAATGCATTGTTATTTTTTTTTAAAAAACTGTACTGTATATAAGCATGTCTCCCCTGTTTTATGTAACACCACAAGTCAAGATCACAACATATTCCTCATAGAAAAACTCGCAGGGGCAGATATCTGTCTGGTAAACCTTCCTCTGGTTTCCCACCTACCCACTCACATCTGACAGAAGGGAAACAACACTGCAGACGGTGATCCACAACAGATCTCACCAACCGACTATATAATGGAACCATCAACTCCTTACACCGCCTCCCCCCACGACCACCCCCCGCCCGGCTGTAATCTCCAGTGTGGGTGTTTCCATACTTTTGTCCACCAACCGAAATGCCGTTTAGGATGGACAGATAGTATCAATCCCGCCAGTGAAGGAATAAACAAAGCGAATCCTCAGTTCCCTCGGTCGGGGATCGGTAAAGCCCCGAGTATGGACGGATCTGTCTTCCTGTTACTGCAAGCAGTAGCCCGCGGACAGTTCCGAGGTGCGGGGAACTCGCAGCTCCCGAGTCTTTGCTGATGATTCGGAGCCGGGTTGAAAGTGCGGCGTTTCCGATAACACTGTCAACTGCCCCGGTTTCCCGCGGGAAATACACAGGAAGTCGATGCATTCAATTAGACGAAAGGAATTATTAATTTACTTAAAAGCGATTCGCTACAGTTCTAATGTCGATCAACGTTATCAATTCCATTCGTGTTCATAAAAGTGGCTGACTGCCTTTGTGATGTTTATATATCAGTATATACTGCTTCTTACCGTGTACCGCGGCTCCAGGTTCTGTTACCACCCTGTCCCAGTGAGGCTGTGTTACGGGTTCTGTAAGTAATGAACACACGCTGGTTAATGCTCAGTCAGCTCCTGGTGATAATCATTAACTAAACTCACAGCATTATCAGTGGGTCACTCCGTGACCTGTTCCTTAGCACAGGGTACGTTCTGTCTCCAAACAAACATCACCATGGAGATGAAATGTGATCTCAGTGATTTTGAGAGTGGAATGTTTGTCGTTGCCAGACGGTGCAGTTTGAATATCTCAGGAACTGCTGAACTCCTGGGATTGTCAAGTTCAACAGTCTCAGTTTGCGGAGAATGATGCTGTGAAAAAAATCAGGTAGCGGCAATTCTGAGAGAGAAAAATCGCCTTGGTAATGAGAGAGATCGGTGGTTAAAGGCGGACTGATTCAATCTGCCAGGAAGACAGTAACTCAAATAATCACGAACTACTGCACTGTGCAGAGAGGCATCACTGGACGCGAAACATGTCGAACATTGGACTGAATGAGCAACGGCAGTAGAAGACCATGGATATACAATCAGTGGCCGTATTATTAGGTACCGGAGGAGCATAACACAGTGCACATCGATATTTGTTATCAGCAATGAGATTTAACTCATAAAGTTTAATTTTTAATATCACTGACACATACTTGTTGTCTTTGCTAAAATAGCACACTCACTCCTGCAAAAAAATCAGACGGATCCGCAAAGCCACTCAATGTTAAAGACAGTATTGAAATGGTAGAAATGTCATAAGGGGACATGGAATGGACCCAAATGCAGGACGCAGGCACTGAAGTACTAGGGGCAGGACAGGGACAACTAAAGGATAGAACAAGTTGGGGTGACCGTGGCGTGAGGAACGTGGCATTCAAAGGTGATCCTGGTGTTCAGAGATAGCTCAGGCAAGGCAGGAGGATCCTGAGGATTCTGGCAAGGCAGGATCTTGGGGTTCATGGCAAGGCAGGATCTTGGGGTTCATGGCAAGGCAGGATCTTGGGGTTCATGGCAAGGCAGAGTCCTCCGCCAGGTAACGGCAATCTGACCTGACCTACCCGACGGAGGCGAGGGGTAAGTAAGGGGCAGAGACCTTTGGATGACTCATTGGCACTGCCGCCTCCCAGGCGTGAACACAGAGGCCTGGGCAAGACGCGGTAAACTGGGCAGGTGCGGGGTACCACCCGTCGGGACCGAGGGGTAGGAAAGTGGCAGAGCCCTCCGCCAGGTAACGGCAATCTGGCCTGACCTACCCGACGGAGGCGAGGGGTAAGAAAGAAGCAAAGTCCTCCGACGGGCAACGGCAATCTGGCCTGGCTTACCCGACGGAGGCAAGGGATAGGAAGGGGACTAAGTCCAGGGTGACTCTGAAACTGACTCACAGAACTAGTTGATTAGCGATGGGTACACCAAGCCGGGGCGAACAGGAACGAAGACCAGGCGAACAGCACCAGCAGGACAAACATGACGCACGGGTCTGCACAGGGAAAACAGGGCGACCAGCGCAACACAGGACGAGGAGGTCAAAACGGGATGGACAGTCGGACAGTCGGACAGCGCGAGCAAGGCAAACCGAACGGAACCGCGGGACGAGCACCTACCAGGGAAGCAGGACAAAACAGGTTCAGAGCAGGACGACCCCCAACTAGACTCAGTCTCAGAGCCCCTTATATCCACCTACCAGCCGATGGGCAACAGTTGCGCCTCCTTGAGTCCAAACAAGCCAGAATGATCCACAGGTGTGACTAATTAGCTCAAGGGTGAAAGGAGGGACGGCTACAAGACCCGGAGTCAGGAGTCCGCGGACCAGATCAAGACCCGGAATAGGGGCTCCGGACCGGACCATAACAAGAAACACTAGAAAACCTGCCGTCACAAGTGGGCGTATTAACTCATCGTAACGTTGCCCACCCACTACAGTCTCTGTGTTTACTCTGTGCTGAGCTCCTGATTCTGTTACCAGCGAATCCGAGCACCGGAGTTCCGTGGGACCAAACAGTAAGTGAACACAATCAGAGTAATGTTCAGTTGACAACACACACATAAGCCTGCACGTCACACTCATCAGCACGTAACTCCACACCCTGCTCCACAGCGCAAGAACTAAACGACACAAAAACTCCTTCGAGCCAATGGTTCTGATGTGCTGTTCGATCCAGGCTTAATTTTGCACCTCAGTAGACGGTGACAAAGATTACATACAGTATCTCACGACAAATCGATCTGCTCCAGGGAGCAACCGCGACCCGCATCCTGGTTCAGATCGGGTGGTGTCATCGCATGAAATTATTCTTTACTTTGGGACCAATTTACTTCAGTGACAGCTGAGGGCAGAAATCGCTGTGGGCTTGTAGGAAAGACGCAGTCAGGATGGGACTTCTGAACTCTGGTGAAAAGTTATGATTTTGAAATAATCTTTTCTTTTGAACACTGGACATTCCCTTTCGCCAGATTTAACTGTGCCCCGGCAACCTGGAACAGCACTGATCTCAGAGACAACTTCATACTGCAATCTTAAATATTTGTCCACAATTGGACCATTACACTGAAGGGCAACAACTATGTGGAGATTGCAAACTGGAGATAACCACGTCCAAAAGAATACAACATATTTCACCATCAGATTAGTGCTCACTTACTGGAAATAAATAACCTTATCAATCAGATGACTTTCCTGACTAAAAGGTCTATTTAAGTTACTCCCGTCGGTGTGTTACCCCGCTATCTCCTTTACTTTACAAATACCTTAGCTGTTTAAAGAAGAAGAAGTACTGGCACTATTAAGGAATATAAAAGTGGATAAGTCTCCGGGACCTGACAGGATATCTGCTAGGACCTTGAGGGAAGTTAGCGTAGAAATAGCAGGGGCTCTGACAGAAATATTTCAAATGTCATTAGAAAAGGGGGTTGTGCCGGAGGATTGGCGTATTGCTCATGTGGTTTCATTGTTTAAAAAGAGTTCTAAGGGTAAACCGAGCAATTATAGGCCAGTCAGTTTGACGTCAGTGGTGGGTAAATTAATGGAAAGTATTCTTAGAGATGGTATATATAATTATCTAGATAGAACAGTTAACATGGATTTGTGCGAAGAAGGTCATGTTTGACAGATCTTATTGAATTTTTGAAGAGGTTACCAGGAAAGTTGACGAAGGTAAAGCAGTGGATGTTGTCTATATGGAGTTCAGTAAGGCCTTTGCCAAGGTTCCACACGGTTGGTTAGTTAGGAAGGTTCAACTGTTAGGTATTAATATTGAAGTAGTAAAATTGATTCGACAGTGGCTGGATGGGAGATGCCAGAGAGTAGTGGTGGATAACTGTTTGTCACGTTGGAAGCCGGTGACTAGTGGTGCGCCTCGGGGATCTGTACTGGGACCAGTGTTATTTGTCATATACATTAATGATCTGGATGATGGGGTGGTAAATTGGAATAATAAGTATGCTGATGATACTAAGATAGGTGTCGTTGTGGATAATGAAGCAGATTTTCAAAGCTTACAGAGAGATTTAGGCCATTTAGAAGAGTAGACTGAAAGATGGCAGATGGAGTTTAATGCTGATAAGTGTGAGGGGCTACATTTTGGTAGAACTATTCATAATAAGACAATCATGTTAAATGGTAGGGCATTGAGGAATGCAGTAGAACAGAGTGATCTGGGAATAATGGTACATAGTTCCCTGAAGGTGGAATCTCGTGGATAGGGTGGTGAAGAAAGCTTTTGGTATGCTGGCTTTTATAAATAAGAGCATTGAGTATACGACTTGGGGTGTAATGTTAAAATTGTACAAGGCATTGCTGAGGCCAAATTTGGAGTATTGCGTACAGTTCTGGTCGCCGATTTATAGGAAAGAGGTCAACAAAATAGAGAGAGTACAGAGAAGATTTACTAGAATGTTACCTGGGTTTCAGCACCTAAGTAACAGAGAAAGGTTGAACAAGTTAGATCTTTATTCTTTGGAGCGTAGAAGGTTGAGGGGGGACTTGATAGAGGTATTTAAAATTATGAGGGGGATAGATAGAGTTGACGGGGATAGGCTTTTTTCCATTGAGAGTAGGGGAGATTCAAACAACAGGACATGAGTTGAGAGACAGAGAGTAAAAGTTTAGGGGTAACACGAAGGGGAACTTCTTTACTCGGAGAGTAGTAGCTGTGTGGAACAAGGTTCCAGTAGAAGTGGTAGAGGCAGGTTCGATATTGTTATTTTTAAAAAATTGGATAGGTATATGGAGAGGAAAGGAATGGAGGGTTCTGGGCTGAGAGCAGGTCGGTGGGACTACGTGAGAGTAAGCATTCGACACGGACTAGAAGGGCTGAGATGGCCTGTTTCCGTGCTGTAATTGTTATATGGTTATTTGTGAGGTGATGGACATTCAAATGAAGTAGAACTTGTACAATGAATGGCAAGGCGCTGACAAGTCAGTTCACTGAAAGGCAGGATGGTGAAAAAACTCGTTTAGCATGCTAGCCTTCATCAGTTATGGTGTACAGTTCAGGAGCGGCGAATTATTTGCAGTTACATAATTTGTTGTTGAGACCACTTTTGGAATATTATCTACAATTTTGGTTACCCTGTTATAGGAAAGACACTGCCAAGTTGGAGAGGGTGCAGAAGAGATTTAGGAGGATGTTTCTTTGGACTACAGGGCATGGATTACACAGAGGTTAGCCATGCTGGACCTTTATTCCTTGGAGAATGAGAGGTGACCTCAGAAGTCTAAAATCATAAGGGGTATTGATAAGGTGGATTGTCATTATTGGAGAGTTGGAGAGTCCGAAATGAGAGGTCACAGATAGAAGAGAGGAGGGAAAAAATTGAAAAGAGATCAATGGGTTAACTTCAGTACACAGAGGATTGTGAATACCTGGAAGAAGCTACCAGAGGAAGTGGTTGAAGTGGGTTCCACTGCCACATTTAACAGGCATTTGGACGGGTACATGGAAGGGAGAGGCTTGGAGAGTTATGGGCCAAACTAGAAAACTGGGACTAGCAGGGAGGATGCTGTGGTTGGTATGGACCAGTTGAGCCGAAGGGCTTGTTTAGATCGCATTACTCTAGGATTCCATAATTCTAAAGTGACACAAGTTGCATCCCTGTGCAAATAGTTTTACTTGTACACATCGTTCTGCTATCAGTCACTGGTGTCTTTCCACGGCTCCTGGCATCCAAGGTTTTACTCATACACATTGTGGATCATGCTATCTATCTGCCTTGTTCTGCTATCAGTTACTTGTGCTTTCTCTGGGCTCCTGGATTACAAGGTTCACTGCTCTTCATGAAGCGTAAATTCCTGCCATAGGTGATGCTGGTGCCGTTTTCCTTCAATAGATATGGGCCTGCGATGGCTTCGCTGTCTTGTCACAATTGCTTACTACTGAATGTCTGGGTGGAATCAGCCTTGCCATTGGGACTAGTTATGCCTTAGTTGTAGCCTTTCATAAAGTGGTTTGACCAATGGATGGCAGGGTGGGTGGGCCACTGCTAATTTAACTTTGAATACACTTCTCTGGTTAAAATAGAAGCAAAAAGCCAAGGTCCTTGAGTATACTTCTCTTTGTTTCTCCTATTGTAGGCATACATAGACCAGGTTGAAATGCCCTGAAAATCAGATGCTTTCAGTAGCTGTACTAACACGTTACCTTCCCTGCACTGCCATATATTCAGTTACTAATCAATGGTCAATAATAGATCATCTTCCATAGTATCAATAACCTGTGAACTTAAACTGAATGTTGACCGAGATGGGGCCTTCCTCTTTAGAGCAAAGGGGGAGGAGATGTGATTTGATAGAGGCGTATAAGTTGATAAGATGCATAGATAGAGTGGACAGCCAGCAACATTTTCCCAGAGCAGAAATGACTAATAAGATGGGGCATAATGTTAAGGTGATTAGAGAAAAGTTTAGGGGATTGTCAGAAGTAGTAATTTTTAAAAGAAAATGGTGGGTGTATGGAATGCACAGCCTGGGTGGTGATAAGGGTCGATGCATTACTGAGATTTAAGAGGCTTCCAGATAGACACATGAATGAAATAAAAAAATGGAGAGCTATTTGAGAGAGTAGGGGTACATTGATCTTGGAGCAGATTAAAAGGTTGGTGCAACATCATGGGCCAAAATGCCTGCATTGTGCTATATTGCTCTATGTCTGGCCCAGCTCAGTTTAAGCCCCGAGAGGAGTGATGAAAGCTCTGAAGCGAGGTGGAATAAAGCCTTTGGAATAATATATCTTTAATGCACCGAAAGAAACTATACGATTTTCAGTTTAATGACAGATGGTATCCTATAGGTAGATTTGTTTTTCTGCTGGGATGGAATGCTTCAGGTCAATTAAACTTTCTGTAGGGCCTTGCCTATTCCTTACCTCACCACCATTTTGAGGTTAATATTACAAAGCATTAGTGAACCTCATTACAGTTTAAACTTCTCATTCTTCTCAAGCATCATGTAAATGTAAAGTTTTCTTTGAATTACTCCATATTTTTTCTCTATTTCAGGTGAAAGATGAGAAGACATCAGCAATTCTATGTGAAAGTACTGCTGGGTGTTTTGATTACTCTGGGATTGTTCTTCATGTTCTGGAATAATGACAAACGTCGAGAGACTGATGATGTTGCAGAAACTGTTCATCGCAAAGATCTGCCCAAGGTTGTTACTGCTGATGCAACTAAATCAGTGCTCAAGCCAAAGTGCCACGCGAACAGGACATTGTTGCACCTGTCCTCATTTCATCAAGAGAAAGAGCACATAAAAAACTTCTTGATGTATAAACACTGTCGAGAATTTAACATGATTCAAAATGTCCCAGACAAATGTGGTGGTCGAGAAGGATCTCAGAATGTCTTCCTGCTCCTGGTGATCAAATCTCACCCTTTCAACCAGGATCGGCGGGAAGTGGTAAGGAAGACCTGGGGCAAAGAACGCGAATTCAATGGGGTCCTAATTAAGAGAGTCTTTATCTCTGGTGTCTCTCCTGACCAAAAAGAAAGTAGGAAATTGAATCAGCTGTTAGCAATGGAAAACAGAGAACACAGAGATGTCCTACAATGGGATTTCTTGGATACCTTTTTCAACCTCACCCTCAAACAATACAAGTTGCTGCAGTGGGTCTGTGAATTTTGCCCCAGTGCTAAATTCATCTTCAATGGAGATGAAGATGTCTTTGCCAACACCGATAACATGGTTGATTACTTGCTAGGCATGAAGGTTCACCAACACCTGTTTGTGGGCCGTCTCATTTATGGGTTTGGGCCCAAACGCCAGAAGTCGAGCAAGTATTATGTGCCAGAAATAGTGACCACTATCAAGTCTTACCCACCATACGTTAATGGAGGGGGCATACTTATGTCTGTGTATACAGCTCATATCATTTACCACATAGCCCAAGACCTTGAACTATACCCCATTGATGATGTATTTTTGGGGATGTGCCTGGCCAAGGCTGGACTAGCCCCACGCTCCCATAGTGGATTCAGGGCAGCTGGTATCAGTGTTCCTTCAACCCAAGAGGACTCTTTCAATCCTTGCTATTACCGTGAGTTACTGCTAGTGCACCGTTTTCAGCCTTTCAAACTGCTACTGATGTGGGATGCGGTGCATGATGCTAATCTGAATTGTGCTCATGCTGCCCAGAAGTCTGCATCCACGAAAAGGACCGCATGAGTCATGAGAGAATGTAGCAACTGTTGGAATGTAATGCAGTTTGTAAACATGTGTTAATCAGTTGTTTATGCAATGTAAGAAGGTTAATTCCTAAATTATATTGGAGGATACATTAATTCATAGGGTTGGTGCCTTTCTACATTCCACAAATGTTTGTAAAGCTGTCAGGTGTCATCACTCAGCCTAATTCTTACTGCACCCATAATGACATTACAATATTGATAGGCGCACCACAATTTAAGTCAATTGTAAAGTTATTCCAAGTGAGCAGTCCTTGTTGCATTGCGTGCAGATAGGTACAGCATGTTCACTTGGGGCATTTGTATAATAAGCCACCAATAAAATTTTTAGTAGCAGTTATATCTGTGTATTTTTTTCTTGCCGTTTCTTACATGTCCCTTGCAAAATATGAAAGACACAAATGTGTTTCTTGGACTGGAACTGTGAGGACAACAAAGAATCTAGATCTAAAATTGTCTCAGGGTTGGAGGAATAGAGAAACTTATGGTCATCACTTCTGTAGTCAAATGTCAGCCTGCATTGTGTCTGTGTAACTACATATCAAATAGAAGCACACACGCAGGAGATGGCTTTAACTGGAGTATTCACATTGCAGAGAGGGAAAGAGATCAATGAACATGTGCGGACAACAGGTCAATATGCATACATAGACGGCAGTCCATATGTAGTGCGAAGGGGAGTGGCATTAGATTTGGCAGGTGTCTTGTCCGAGACAATGTACTCGGTTGCCAGTGTCATGTTGCTGTCATTGCCATGGCCATCACTGAGAGGTAAGTCCGGTAGCTTTGACTAGTGGCCAACCAGGACATCGGAAATCTGGAGAGGAGGGGACTTCAATAAGGCTCATTGTCCGAGGGGCAGCTCACGGCAGTGCAATAGAGCAATCGGTGACCAATCAACTAGTGGCCAATCGGCATTTGGGATTGATTAGTAAGAGCAAATTAAAGGAAGGTGGGACAAACCCTTTTGCCGTCGTCTGAGTAGAAACATAGAAAACCTACAGCCCAATATGGGCCCCTCGGCCCACAGAGCTGTGCCGAACATGTCCCTACTTTAGACCTACCTAGGCTTTACCCATAGCCCTCTTTTTCTAAGCTCCATGTAACCATCCAGGAGTCTCTTAAAAGACCGTATCGTTTCCGCCTCCACCACCGCCGCCGGCAGTCCATTCCACGCACTCACCTCTCTCTGTGTAAAAAAATCTTACCCCTGACATCTCCTCTGTACCTACTTCCAAGCACCTTAAACTATGCCCTCTCATGCCAGCCATTTCAGCCCTGGGGAAAGCCTCTGACTGTCCACACGATCAATGCCTCTCATTATCTTGTACACCTCTATCAGGCGACCTCTCATCCTCCATCGCTCCAAGGAGAAAAGGCCGAGTTCACTCAACCTATTCTCATAAGGCATGCTCCCCAATTCAGACAACATCCTTGTAAATCTCCTCGGCACCCTTTCTATGGTTTCCATGTCGTTCCTGTAGTGAGGCAACGATAATTGAGCACAGTACTCCAAGTGGGATCCGACCAGTGTCCTATATAGCTGCAACATTACCTCTCAGCTCTTAAACTCTATCCCACAATTGATGAAGGCCAATGCACTATATGCCATCTTAACCACAGAGTCAACCTTTGTAGCAGCTTTGTGTGTTCTGTGGACTCGGACCCCAAGATCCCTCTGATCCTACGCACTGCCAAAAGTTTTGCCTTTAATGCCATATTCTGCCATTATAGTGTAGGGACTGCGGTCTGCAGTCAGGTACTCAGGATCACTCAGCATAATGTTGCACGAACATTATTAGCAAAACACTCCGACACAAGACGCGTTTCATTTTGTTACAGACAGGAATGCCAGTTTGGTACTACAAGTAAACTGCATTTCCACATTGGTGGAGAAGTGTGCTGACACACCTCACTATCTGTAAAAACTGTGACGAGATGCTAAGGTGTATTCAATATGGACTGTGCCTTTAAAAAGAGAGAAATTTGGTGTACACCGATTCAGAGAGAGAGAGAGAGAGAGAGAGAGAGAGAGAGAGAGAGAGAGAGAGAGAGACAGCGAGAGAGCACCGAGCAGGCCGTGAGTCTCCATGGTTACGGAAGGGCGGAGCTATAAATGGGCAGCTGGCGTTCAGCATGTTTGGGATATATTCAAGGTCAGCTGGCTTTTCAGACAGACACACAAACACGGACAGAAATGCAGAAGAAATAGACACTGGATGAACATTCAGTGCCCACGAAAGGGTGGGTTTTGATCGCAGTGTGGCAAAGGGGTGACCGGTGGAATGTTATCGGTGTGTTTAACCTTTGATAGCTTTACTGCGTGAAGGCGGTACTCTTTTGTGTGATCACAAAACTTTAACAGGACTTTGGAAGGCAACGGAAAGATCGACGACATCAGCTTACTTGGAAAACAATCACCTCTCTCTCTCTCTCCTCAATTCTACTCAACTTAATATCACGAACTGAACTGACGTCATGCCTATACCATCGTAAGACTGTATCATTTACCACCTAAGATTGAAGAAGTTTGGGGTTTTATATTTACACACTTATATATGCATAAACTCTGCTAACCTGTTTGATTTATCTGGTTTTATATTACGAGATTACGTGGATACAGATAAGTAGTGTTTTATTTGTAACAATACCAGACTCCAGGTGTGTTCCATTTCTGCTGGTTCTTTTAACCCGTTACGGGGTACGTAACAAAACCGTTCCAACCCCTACATCACACCGCATTTCTGTAAACCCCTTCGACCCCTACAGCACTCGGCATCTCTGCAAAACCTCCATCATCCACCCCTGTGCATTCAGACGACAGCAGACCCGAGAAAGATACCGTCGTGTCAGATTGAATGGCTCATAAATCACTGTTGGCCAGAAGAAACTACAGACTGATCAAGGACAGGGAAGCATACAAACCAGTTCTCTCTGTTCTCCCCCATTTTGTTGGCTATGAACTGATTCTTGCACTGGAATAATTTAATCACAGGAGCTGAATGTGGACACAGGAAGCTTCAGGTAATGATCTGCTAAACCTGAGACCATTCTCAAACAAGTCGCCATTTGTTATGTGAAGGGCGTGGACTCTGAACTGATTCTTGACTCTGGGACAATCTAATCAGAGCAATAAACCTGAGACCATGCTCAGAAGAGTAGCTACTTGTTAAGACAAGTGTTTCCAACCCATTTTTCCAGCTGGTCCAGATTCCGCTTCATGCTTCTGTACTCTTCATCACTGTCGACTACACCCGCAATGTTGCTGTCAGCGACAGTGTGTAAATCTACGTGGTTTTAGTAGAAGTAATAAAAGATACTTGTTGGTAAATACAGATTATGTGTATCTCATTGATCATTGTTACAAGGGATGATTCTTGTCACAGTGGCGCCCATCATTAACATTGCCCACTAACAGGACGTGCCCTCTACACAGTGTTACCATCGGGAAGGAGATACAGAAGCCTGAAAGCTCAGGCTCAGCGATTCAGGAACAGCTTTTTTCCCCGCCGCCACCTGTATCTCAGTTTTGTTTTCTCTATATTTATTTATCCTGTATTTCATTGTACTGCTACCGTAAAGTTAACAATTTCGCGACGTATGTCTGTGATATTAAATCTGTTCTGATTCTTTAAATGTACCTTTGAAACCTTTGATTCTGATGGAGATGCAGCGGGGATGTGTTAGATCGAACTTACATTAGTTGAAAGCCTATCAGAACCTCGTGTATTGTGCTGTAATATTCTATGTTCTGTGTTCGACCGAGCGTACCGTATCTTGCTATAGTTTAGTAACTCGATTAATGATTTAAAGCTACAACGCCTAGCTCTTCCAGACTACTCTCAATGCGTCGGATAATAAAGTGCAGGAGAATTAAAAAAATATTAGGCCATAAATATCAGTCCCGACCGCTGGATGATCCCGATAGCTTTGCTTGGTAGGGACTCGCCCAGTATTATGTAATGATGAATTGTCCTTGTTGTTTAGACTACGCTGGTCATGGAGTATGAAGGGAAGTAACTGGACAAACAAGAACATTAGCGATAGTCAGAATGGGCCCGTG
This sequence comes from Hemitrygon akajei, assembly GCF_048418815.1. Lineage (NCBI taxonomy): Eukaryota > Metazoa > Chordata > Chondrichthyes > Myliobatiformes > Dasyatidae > Hemitrygon > Hemitrygon akajei. Next base: position 1,450,241 of record NW_027331988.1, read on the forward strand.
CGTAGTAGGTCATGTCTAACCAATCTCACAGAGCTTTAAGAGGTAGTTACCAGGAATGGTGTGGAAGGCAAGGCAGTGGATGCCGTCTAACAGGGACTTCAGCAAGGAATTTCTCAAGGTTCCATATGGGAGGATGTTCGAGAAGGTTCAGTCGTTTGGCTTTTACGATGAGGTAGCAAATTGGATTCGCCATTGGATACGTTGGGGAAGCTAGAGTGTGGTAATGGATGGTTGTCTCTCTGACTGCGGACCTGTGATGAGTGGAGTGCCCCAGGGATCGTTCTTGTGCCCGTTGTTATTTGTAATCTATATCAACTATCTGGATGATAATGTCGTTAACAAGATCAGCAAATTTGCCGATGACAGCAACATTGCGGGTGTAGTCGACAGCGAGGAAGAGTACCGGAGCATGAAACGGAATCTGGACCAGCTGGAAAAATGGGTTGAAAAATGTCAGATCGCATTTAACACAGACAAGAGTTAGATCTTGCACTTTGGCGGACCAGTCAGGGTTGGTCTGACACAATGAGAAATAGGGCACTGAGGAATACGATAGGACAAACGAATCTGGGAATGCAGGTCCATAATTCAATGAAAGTTACACCAGAGTAAGACAGGGTCATAAAAAAAAAGATTTTCGCACATTGGCTTTCATAGACCAAAGTACTGAGTGCAGGAGTTGTGACGTTACCTTGCTGTTGTTTAAGGCTTTATCGGGGCCTAATTTGGAATACTGTGTGCGCGAAAAATGAAAATAAATTTAAAATAATGCAGAAAAAAAATTACACGGCTAGTGCCTTGACGGACTGAATATTTTTTAATTAAAAGGAAAGATTACATATGTCAGCATTTTATTCCCGAGCGGGTAGAAGACAGATGGGAGATTTGATAGAGGTATACAACATTATGAGGCGTATAGAGAGTGTAAATGCAAGAGGGGTTTATCCACTGATGTTGGGCGAGAATACAACTGGAAATCATAGGTGAAGGGTGAAATATGAAATGTTTAAGGGAAACATGAGTGAAAACCTCTTCACTCAGAGGGTGGTCAGAGTGTTGCCAACACAAATGATAATTGAGATTCCGATGTCAACGTTTAGGAGTTGATTGGAGAAGTCCACGGATGAGAGGGATATGGATGGCCACGGTCCGGGTGAGGTCGATGGCAGTAGGCAGTTTAAACAATTCCTCCCGGTCCTGACGGGCTGGAGACCCTGTTTCTGTGCAGTGGTTTCCTATGGCTGACTGACTGTATGTCTGGGTTAGAACTTCAGTGTCTCACAGCACCGAACCATCTAGACAGTCTTTGATACTGTTCGATCCCTCTGGCCTCGCACACACTGAAGCATGGAGACTGAGTTAATGGATGGTTATTGCATGAGAAGATGGAAACTTTTGAAGTTGTTTATTCTGCATTCCCCAATTGCCTGTGATGGTTTTGAAGGAAGACAAGTGTAAGCCTGGATATTTGCTTTGCTTTCGCTGCGATTTTAGTTTGTGTAGATTTGTGTGTTTCATATATTAATGATTTTAGATGGAGACACGGATTCCACACCGGCCATGTGGATTCAGGGTTAAATAGATCGAAATATGAGCGTATCTGCACTGGATGCGATAAAACCACGATTCAGAGGTAAATTGGCATTATGATAAAATGGTGTGTACTTCAATTGGGAATTTGAAATTGGCATTTTGCAAAGGCTGGTTATTTTAATGAGCAGCAAAAGCTGCTGCTGGACACATTGAAATGCTGGTTTTGAGTTGTAGTGCTTTGAAGTCAATGTTGCATTTGCCCTGTAATACGTAAATGACAGGTCAGTTTAGACAACGTGCCGGTCCAGTCAATCGTTCAGCGATTTGCTTACGTCGTCAGTCTTAACTCCATAAATTATCCAGCTGCTGCTCTGTGTTCAGATTAAATCGACTATTTCCGTCAGCCCTATTTCAGCAGTTTAACTGCAAACTCGAAAGAAAGTTATGAAGTGTACCGAAATTTCGACTCTGCATGCGGAACACGGCTGCTCGCTGTCTTCCATCCAGAATTCATTCTGTCTACGACATCATCTGCCTTCTGTTAGGAAGCCAATCCTGAATCAACACAACCAGGTTTCCCTCGATTCCATGCCTCTGACTTTCTGAATGCGTCCACTTTGGGGAGCTGATCAAATACTTGACCGTAATTAATGCACCCACATCGACTGTTCTGATTCTTCTGTTTGTTTTATTTTCACTTTTTCAAATAATTCAATCTGACTCATAAAGGACAACATATCATGTTGTCTGTCCTTAACCAGACTACGTTTCTCTAAATACTCATAAATTCCTTCTTCAATACTACCCTCCAGTAGTTTACCCACTACTGATGTAAGACTCCCTGGTCAATAATTCCAAGAAGTATCCCTATTATTTTTCGTCAACAAATGAATAACATTTTCCACCCTCCAATTTTCTAGTTCTACTTCCATGGCCTGCGAAGACACAAATATCCTGCCCAAAAGCACAACAATATCTGAGCTCGCCTTCCAAAATTACCTGGAGTATATCCCTTCCGGTATCTGGGAATCATCTATCACCTGGAATATATCCCTTCCGGTATCGGGGAATCATCTATTACCTGGAGTATATCCCTTCCGCTATCGGGGAATCATCTATCACCTGGGGTATATCCCTTCCGGTATCGGGGAATCATCTATTACCTGGAGTATATCCCTTCCGGTATCGGGGAATCATCTATCATGTTTTCCAAGTTTCTATCGCATCCTCTTTTCAGCGTCGGCATGTTCGAGCATATCTGTCTTTTTAAGCTGTGTTCACATTGATCAATGTATTCAGTGAGGAGCTTCACTGCCTCCTTGGACTCCAGACACAAGTTTTCCTCTTTTACCTCTGATCTGCCTACACTCTATCAGGTTTCCTCCTGTTCTTTACTTATCTTAGTGCATCTTTACTCCGCTTCTAACTTTGAAGTCCATTGTTAAATTCTTTTCTGTCTACATTGTGACTCGCCATAACCCTATCTGATCCTAAACCTTAAGTATCTTCCTTTCTTCTTCTTGACGAGCTGTTCCATATTTCTTGTCAGCAAGGGTTATTTTACGCTATCATCCTTTGCCTCAATGAGACAAGCCTATACTGACCCCATGTAAGTGTTTAGTGAATAATCTCCACATATCTGTTGTGCATTTCCTTCAGTACATTATTTCCTTATTTACCATTCCATGTTCTGGCCAGTTAGCACCACACATCGCAGATCTCCAGTTCAATACATCTCATGCTCCCTGGTCATAACCCCGTGTACGGTAAATGAAGGAGAGTTCTGCCCTGTCGTTCTAAAAATGTGACCTGCGGAGAGATCTGTCACCACATCCGTTCCCTATTCTAATTTTAGATCCGGTATGGACTGTTCGATAGATTGTCTTTCTTTTTTATATTGACATGAATCCTTCCAGCACACAACTGAGAGATTATGCCAGACCGCAAGGGCAGGAATGGCTGCTGGACTTTCCCGGGTTCATATATTTCAAAATGGAATCAGGTAAAAGAAAGTAAAGGAAGTCCCACTGAAACACGGGGAGAGTATGATAGCACGCAGAGTCCGAAAGGGAAGGAACCGTGGAGTGACTGTCTATTGATAGACTGGGAGTAGATCTCAGAGCAGAAAGGGAGCAATCACTAGTTTGTGAGCATTCTGTACAGACCGCAGACCCGCACCCCATCACCAAAAATTATAAATAAATAAATAAATAAATAAATAAATAAATAAAATAAAATATATATGTGTGTGTGTGTGTGTGTGTGTGTGTGTGGGTGGTGTGTGTGTGTGTGTGTGCTGTGTGTGTGTGAGTGTGTGTGGGTGGTGTGTGCGTGTGTGGGGGGTGGTGTATGTGTGTGTGGGTGTGTGTGTGTGGGTGGTGTTTGTGTGTGTGTGTGTGTGTCTGTGTGGGTGGTGTGTGTGTGTGTGGGTGTTGAGTGTGATGTGTGCGTGTGTGTGCGGGAGGTGTGTGTGTGGTGTGTGTGTGTGTGTATGGTGTGGTGTGTGTGTGTGTGTGTGTGTGTGTGTGTGTGTGTGTGTGTGTGTGTGTGTGTGTGTGTGTGTGTGTGTGTGTGTGTGTGTGGTGTGTGTACACACACACAGATACAGAAACAGCGCGGAGATGCGTAGATATATTTTGGACAGGTGCCATATTAACAAGCTGTTGTCACAGGCAGCTTAAATTTCAATAAAATTCTTCGGGACTTCCTCGCGTTAAAGGGTATAGATATGACTGAATTTCGCATTTGTGTCCAGAAATGAGTCCTGGCACAATTATCGGACAGGTGGAATGGAGAACAGGCCCTCCTGGATCCTGCACCAGAAAAGGAGAAGGATCAGGTAATAGATCTCTTCGCGGGTCAACTATTCGAAATGTCCGATAAATACACCGGGATAGATGCAGACTGTATTTAATTGGTGCTAATGGGTAACAGCTTGGGAGCCGAATTCGGGAGAGGGTTTGCTCCTTGATCTGCACAACAGGTGATTCTTTATCGACTTGCATTGGGGTTCAGTATAGACTTGTCTCATTGAGGCGAGGTAAGGACGGTAGTGTAAAGTAAACCTGATTGACAACGATATTGATCACCTCGTCAAGAAGAAGAAAGAAAGATATTTGAGGGTCAGGAAGAAACGATCAGGCAGGGCTGTGGAATGTCACAATGTAGCCTGGACGGAAACGAACAATGAACTTAGAAAGGGACATGAGGCGACTTTGGAAAATCGCATTAAGGTACGAGAAGAACAGGAGGGTGACGAGACAGAGGGTGGGAGAGCTGAGAGATAAAATGGTAAGCATTCGTCTGAAGTGCAAGGAAGCAGTGAAGGTCCTTAATGATACTTTGCTTATACATTCAACAGTGAGCGGGACCTTGATTAATTAGGATTAAGCGTAACAAAACACAGATATACCGACGGTAACAATTACGCGCTGGAAACTTATAAAATATTAAAATAATCATTCGCCTTTTCTAGAAGGGAGATACGCTGTTGAAAGCGGGCGAAGATATTGCTGCGAATTTGGGCATGATATTTGTGGTCTCACTATCCACAGAAGTAGTACCGGAGGATTGGAGGGTGGCAAATGTTTTTTTCTTTGTTCTAAGAATTCCGTGAGGATTGTCCTGAGTGTTACAGGCCAATGAGTCTTCCGTGAGTTGTTGGCAAGCTATTGGAGAGGATTTTTAAGGTGGAAATGTTTGAGTATCTCGAGAAACGTATTCTAGTTGGGGATAGGCAGCGTGGTTTTGTAATGGATGGTCATCCTTTATGCCCATGACTGATTTCTTTGAAATTGTAAAAAAAAATACCGCTTAAGTCCCACAAATACCGATGTGGGATGTATTAACTTGGTCATGTGTTTCACCAGGCTAGGCATGGTAGGCACGTTCAGAAAGCTAGACGGCATTCCATCTCGGGAAACCTGGTTTCGTGGACTCAGAATTAGCAAATTGGCAGATTAGATAGTAATTGGAGGGAATTCTGCCTGGAGGACAGGGACCAGTGATGTTCTGCAAGAGGGTATAAAGTTTAGTACAGTATACTAGTTTGTCTCGACTCTGCTGTTACAGTGCTCTGAGAGGCAGACTGTAATCTGACCATCCTGCAGCACTTGGATAATTTACCGATGTCAGCAAAATGGTGAATTTCAGGATGGAACCGCACGTTATACTGTATAATCTGAACACCCGTTACATAGAACAGGGCGGATGCTACATTAACATCGGAACAACCTTTTCCAATGGAGGCCCCAAAGTCGACATTTAGCAGCATCTTGTGGTGCTATCCAAATATATCGGATGATACAGTATAACGTGCAGTTGCATTCTGAGACTCAGCGTTTATCTAAGTGCTGCAGGATGGTCAAATTAAAGTCTGACCAGGCAAGTGAACCAGCATTCCAACATGCCAAAATCAAATTTCTAATTCGAGTACAAATGCATTTATCCTAATACCAATTTCCCTTTGAACAGTGGGTTTATCATACATGGATACCTTTTTACCACGATTCCACCTGGCCGGTGTGAAATCGGCGACTCCCTCTGAAATCAATAACAAGGTAGACAAGTAAAAGAACACAATATAAGTACACAGGTACATGCAAAACAAAGTGAAAGCATGTCCTTTTCTGCGTTCAAACCCGTTGTAGATAATTGGCGCATACAGAATAAACAGTTAAATACCAGATTGTAATCCCTTATCAGATATTCCAAGGACCAGAGGAAAGAAAGATCGGGGTGGTTGCGGCCCACATACACTAACACTTCATGTAATTTCGGAAAGACCCACTCTCTGAAATTCAACTCATATACCTGGAAATGCATTTCACTCAACGAACTAGACTTTTCCAGACAGTCATATCCTGTGATGAAACAGAGGATTAATTCAAACATCCTGTCAATACAAACCTAACAAAGACACGACTGCTTTCCATTCATTTACGACCGAATTACCTCTCCTTGTTTGTCAAGTGAACCCGCAAACGTCCTGTCCTCGTGCAATATTTTACAATCTCAATGCATTCACATTATAAACTTTTGCAGAACACGTCGTACTATTAAGTGTTGAACAGTTCACAGCTAAGCAATAATTAGAATCATTCAAACATTTAAGAAATCCTTTCGAGTTTCAAGCATATGGACGCTGGAGGCTATGTATCGTCTCAAGTTGATATTCAACAATTTAAAACATGCAGTCATCGCGTCACCGAATCCCTAGCGGCTTCCACGTTTTCTGGCCTCTAAATTCCGCTCAAACATAGGATGTAATTTAATTGAAAGTTTTGCTGTATAGAAGCATGTTTAGTAATCCCCATAACCACCGCTGAATGAATATATATTTAACAGGGTACTGGTCTCGGCCCGAAACGTCGACAGCGCATCTCCCTATAGATGCTGCATGGCCGGCCGCGTTCCACCAGCATTTTGTGTGTGTTACTGGGAACATTTGCCTACCAAATCCAGTCCGGAACTATCGCCTTTATCACCTAATTAAAGGTATATTACTTTAGTGTGTGTCCTGCCTAATATACTCACTCCTGCACTTACTTATTCACAGCCGATAACTTTGTACTGAGTCTCCATGCTGAGTACTCCATACTCCATACTGAGTCTCCATGCTGAGTACTCCATACTCCATACTGTCTCCATGCTGAGTTCTCCATACTCCATTCTGAGTCTCCATGATGAGTACTCCATACTCCATACTGAGTCTCCATGCTGAGTACTCCATACTCCATACTGAGTCTCCATGCTGAGTACTCCATACTCCATACTGTCTCCATGCTGAGTACTCCATACTCCATTCTGAGTCTCCATGCTGAGTACTCCATACTCCATACTGAGTCTCCATGCTGAGTACTCCATACTCCATACTGAGTCCCCATGCTGAGTACTCCATACTCCATACTGAGTGTCCATGCTGAGTACTCCATACTCCATACTGAGTCTCCATGCTGAGTGCTCCATACTCCATACTGAGTCCCCATGCTGAGTACTCCATACTCCATACTGAGTACTCCATACTCCATACTGAGTCTCCATGCTGAGTACTCCATACTCCATACTGAGTGTCCATGCTGAGTACTCCATACTCCATACTGAGTCTCCATGCTGAGTACTCCATACTCCATACTGAGTCTCCATGATGAGTACTCCATACTCCATACTGAGTCTCAATGCTGAGTACTCCATACTCCATACTGAATCTCCATGCTGAGTACTCCATACTCCATACTGAGTCTCCATGCTGAGTACTCCATACTCCATACTGAGTCTCCATGCTGAGTACTCCATACTCCATACTGAGTCTCCATGCTGAGTACTCCATACTCCATACTGAGTCCCCATGCTGAGTACTCCATACTCCATACTGAGTCTCCACTCCGTGGGTGTAATGACAGACCGATGAAACATTACCATGGATTTTCTATGTTGTCAGTGCTGCGACACAGTAAAGTTCCGAACGAAATTTATGTGACCTCTGGCTCTAAAATTTCTCGATGTAATGTTGAATAATTATAGCGCTTGGACCACCATTCATGGATCTGACGTAAATGTGGTCAGGTGCTTGGCGCTTGTCTGGTTTGCACGTCTAGCGGTATCCTCTGTTAATACCTAGAAGTGACTTAACGGATTATTTAATTCTTCACTTGCTCACCTATCCATGTATTTTCGCACAGTCCAGTGTGGAGAATGTAATTCTGAGACTTTAAAAGGCAGCTAAGTGTTCTGGCACAAAAGCTTCTGGGTGAGGCAGAAAGGATGCATTGCATGGTATATTCTGCTTTCAGATTCCTGCCTCTGTCTCCTTCCGTTGCGACTTTCTCACTGGTCGCATGTGGGGAAGGGGATGGAAGAAGGTAGCATAGTCCTGTCTGGGTACTGGCGGGAGATGTTTGGAAGTGGGCTGCCGATCATAGTCATAACCATGAGGAATTGCACCACTCCTGATTTAAATCAGTATACATTGCACTCAATCCTTCCACATCGCTACAAGCTGATTTGCCTCTTATCACTCACTCTTCTTTCACAAACCATCAGAAACTGATTCAAATGCATTATTTTCTCGCTCCTCGCACCCGCCCTCCTCGCAAATATGTTGCCCTCTCCTTAAGGTGGACAACCTCTCTTCAAGAAGAGTCTCCACGTCATGGAAAACATTATTGCTTCTTATAATCGGTCCCGCTGCACTTCAGTTTACTGCCGCTATTCTACCCAATTCTCAATTAAGCATCCTTTCTCTCTGGTTTCGTTTACCCTCCTTGCCTCACATTGTCCCATGGATAATCATCCAAATCTTTATCACAGCTTCTTTATTTTCCTTCATTCACCATGACCAGTGGAGTCTCCACACTGAGACTTTGCGTTACCCTCTTCTCAATTACAAAACAGGCAAGTTCTGAGATTGATGCTATAGGTACAGGGGGCTTTTATTTCCCAAATATTGAGTGAGAGAACCAAGTGGCAAATGGATTACAGGGAAGTGAGTTCATTATGTTAGTGAATTGCTGTTTTTTTGACGCGGTATGTTAATGCACCGATAAGAGGGGAGGTCTGTCTAGATTTGAAATTCTGTAACAATTCAGGATAGAATTTTGAGTGCAGAAGTTGATAAACTTTTCCAATGTCTCGAAACTTTCGCCTCAGTAGAGAATTCCTGGGTTATATGTCATAGGGGTCTGTCAAGTGTATTTAAAATTTGAGAGGAATGTTCAATAATGAATGAGGATGGAGAGAGGTGATCAAGACAGTTCACTGGTCAACTTGGTTGAAACTGGTTCAAGCGACAATCAGTTACTGAACATACTGAGGTCAATCGACCTGTCGTAGAAAGTGCTTGGACTAAGAGGAACAATCGAGATAAAGTAGACGGCGAGAAAGAATGTATAGTAGAGACACCAATTAATAATTTTCGCCGGTATTCATATTCGAAAAGGGGTTTGCAGTGGCGGATTCAAAAAGGCAAGGTAAAATTCTGCTGCGACTCACCAGAAATGTAGCCGATATCCTAATGGACTTAAATGAGAATAACTGCGGGGCTGAGTGAGGCTTGTGGACTGAAAGAGGAGAGAATACTTTGTCCAAGTTTATGACATTTTGGGGAACAATTCTGAGATGCTAGATGATAACAGGGGCTGCAAAAGAGGACCCAGCACGGAACAAGAACAGAACACTGTGGCTCAGAGAGACACGAATATCAGCCAATGATAGGCAGCCATTTTTTTGCTGGAAAGGCTGTGGTCTAAATTCGTTTGCCCGACATGTGTTATTATGAAGAGCACCGTGATCGGGTGGGAAATGTGCATTTACCCCTCAGAGGGAGAGTGGTCACAGATCGGAAACAAGATGCACGGATGTGGAGGCAGAGTTAAGATGCCACTAAATGACTCCTTCGCACGCATCTTCGGAAACAGCTCTATTAACATCTTTCATGTTTTCATTTTTCTTTTTCAGGGTTCTTTCGAAGACCTTGACCTGGAGTTACACGCTGACTTCGGTTCTTTGCGGGAATGGGACTGGAGTATCAGAACTGTCCGTTATCCGATATGCCAAGGGTTCGGCCTGAGAGTCTCGGCCGCACTTGGAAGCCTGAGATCTCGGGGCTCTGGAGATGGCCGGGTCGAGGGTCGGTGTCACGGCAAGAGACCCGTGTGTCACCGGTGAGGCCGGAAACACTTTTGCTGTGGGCCAGAAGACCCGAGAGCTTTACTGTTTTCAGGCACGGATCTCGGTTGCTGTTATGTCTCCCACTCGCCGTGAAAATGGGGGACACCTCCCTCTCCCTTATTAGGGGGAGAGATAACCTGTGGTTTGTCGAATGCCAGATGTAACGAGAAGTCTTTGGGGTAACTGCAAGTCTGTGTCTTTGGTGTTGCCTACCTCACGTTTGTGCTCGGTGGTGGTGTTGACGCATTTTGCCGGGATTGTTGCTCGCTGCCGCACTCGGGGAGAGGGGAGCTGGGGAGGGGGGATTTGGAGTTCTCACGTTTAACCGTCGTTCACTCTTTGGGGCACTTCTCTGTTTTTGTGGATGTTTGAGAAGGAAATACGTTTCAGGATGTATATTGCATACAATTTTTTAATTGAATTGGACCTTTCAACATATAAACCTTTCAGCACCTAGCGAAGCTAAGCAGCCTTACAGTCTGTCAGAAGTATCTGGATAGGGGGACAACGACCAATCCTGATCAAATTCTGGTAAACGAATTCAGATTACTGGAAAAAAAGCTGCCCCACTACTTTGTAACTGTCATGGTCCGGTCCGTGAAATTCGCGTTCCGGCACACAGCACGGTCCGTGGACTCCAGACTCCGCGTCTTCCGGCTGTCCCTTGTCTCATTTGGGCTTCATCATAGGCACCTGATTCTCGTCTTGTGGCCGGGAATTTAAGTGGCCCTGGGTTCGAGGCGGGTGGCTGGTTCGTCTTGTCAGTATCCTGTCCTTTTCTCTGTGGGGTTTCTGTCGTCAATATCCTGTCCTTGCCTTTGTGTGGGTTTCGTGCCGTCGGTATCCTGTCCTTGCCTCTGTGAGGGTTTCGTGGGGTACGTCAGGCCGTCCTTGCCGTTACCCTACGATGGGATCTGTCCCTCCCGGTCCTTGCCTCCGTTGGGCAAGTCAGGCCATCATTGCCGTTACCCTAAGGCAGAACTGTTCCCTTCCTTCCCTACGCTTGAAGCCCTGCCCTGCAAACTGTGCCTGGAGCCTTGCTTCTCCTCGCCTTGTCTCGCCTTAATAATAAGATTATTAAGGGATTGGACACGCTAGAGGCAGGACGCATGTTCCCGCTGATGGGTGAGTCCAGAACCAGAGGCCACAGTTTAAGAATAAGGGGTAGGCCATTTAGAACTAAGATGCGGAAAAGCTTTTTCACCCAGAGAGCGGTGGATATGAGGAATGGTCTGCCCCAGAAGGCAGTGGAGGCCAAGCCTCTGGATGCATTCAAGAGAGAGTTAGATAGAGCTCTTATAGATAGCGGGGTCAAGGGATATGAGGAGAGGGCAGGAACAGGGTACTGATTGTGTATGATCAGCCATGATCACAGTGAATGGCGGTGCTGGCTAGAAGGGCCGAAAGGCCTACTCCTGCACCTATTGTCTATTGCCTCTGCCTGGAGCCTTTCCTCGCCTAGCCTTGTCTCCGCCTGGAACTTTGCCTCGCCTTGCCTGTGTCTGGAGCACCACCCTGTTTGTAACTGTCTCAATAAGTCCAAGACTCCTCTAGGTAGGTCCGGCCGTTTCGTCGCTACCTAGCGTTGGGACCTGTTTCGTTGTTTTCAGTGTTCTGTGTAATGTGTCCCGGCCCTACGTACTATACCCAAGGAGGGTTCCCTGTTCTGTGTTCCACGTTCCTGTCTCTCCTTCGGTTCCGTATTCTGCGTTCCTGTTCTTCCCTGATCAAGGCTCTGCGTTCCTGTCTCTTCCTCGACCAAGTCAAGGGTTCGGAGTCTCGTCCAGTCCCAGTCACCTCCAAGGTCTTTGTCCTGTCCAAGCCAGCGCTTTGTGTTCTCGTCTTGTCATGTGCCTCGCCCAGCCCAAGAGTATCTTGCCCAGTCCTGTGCTGGGATTCCCTCGTCCTGTGCTGGGGTTCCCTTGTCCTATCCATGAGTCTGACGTCCAGTCCTGTTGCCTCTCCTCGTCCTGTTGCCTCGTCTTGTCCTCGCCTGGTTCTGGAGTCCGAGACCGAGTCAAGACCCAGGTTCTGGGTCCTTGTCCAGTCTCTGGCTCGGAGTCCAAGCCCAGGCTCCTAGTTCCGAGTTCCATGTCCTGGTTCTGCTATCCTCGTTATTCCTAGCCCAAAGTAGCAGAGTGTGTAGGAAGTGAAACCCCGTTAACCCTAACCCACGGGATTGGGTCAGGGGTGCAAGTGTGACAATTTTCAACGTGGAGATGACAGAGCGGTGAAAGATCAATTAGACCATGGAACTTTATGAGAAATACTGGCCGTTATTTAGGATTATATGGTACCGGGGCAGGAAGGGGTCATGGGCATCATCGGAGTAACAACGAAAGATAATTCAGCCGGAATAAGTAAAAAAACAGCAGTGTGTTCCCTATCGTTGTGAGGTGTCCAGCTGGAAGATGAGATGTTGTTCTCCTCATTTATGTTATGACTAAATTGGCAGTGGACAACGTCCCAGACAGAAGAAAGAAGTCCGAATATCAGTGGATTAAGCATTAAATTGGGATGAGCTCAGGATCAACCATGCTCGCTGTCCGAGCAAATCCAGGTTGTGTTTTATTTTCCAATGTAGTGGAGACATCATTGTGAACCCTGAAAGTGCAGTAGGCTCGGTCGGCACGGCACAGCCCTAACAAGCTAATTAAGGTCTGAGACCGACCTTGGACAAAGTTATCTCAGAGCTCAAATCTCTTGCGGTGCCCAAACTTTTGAATGGTGCACCTTCCCTATTTTTCACTGTAAAATTGTACAAAACAAAAATAATATACTAATAACCATATATAACCATATAACAATCACAGCACGGAAACAGGCCATTCCGGCCCTCCTAGTCCGTGCCGAACTCTTAATCTCACCTAGTCCCACCTACCCGCACTCAGCCCATAACCCTCCACTCATTTTAATCTTGCTTAAAATGATGAAAAGAAGTTTCATCTTTAACTTTATGACTTCTGGAAATCATTTCAACTTCTCTTCACTTAAATATTCACAGTAACATACATTTTGACCAGTGGTGCCCCAGACTTTTGCAAGCCACTGTATGTCGCTAATAATAGTTTAGCTTCTGGTCCTCTGGTCCTCCGCTTCAAGGAGAGAATGACAGATTCTCCGCTGATATTGGAAATGTTCTACGTTCGGCAATTTCCTGGTGAAACACTTGTGCAGCGGCTCCACAGCAATCACGTCCATCACTCACGGGGAGCAGAAAATCAGACTACTATTATATATTATTGCATCATGACTTTTCCCGTCCGTGACGGCATCTGTTCAGAACGTATTGGATGCCCCATTGTAAATCTGCTTCCATACTTTTATTGATGTTTGGACTTCCATTTTTTTCTTCCTGTCCACATCAGCACTCCCGAGAACTCCGTCACTCTTCGTGAATATCCCAGCCATACTCACCCATGGAAGGGAATCTCGTACCTCAATATTGACCCCTGTCTGCCCTTCGCTGATGAGCTGACAAAATGACCAATTTAATCCCACAACCGACGACCCATTGAGCGAAGGGCTCTTCTCATGAGCCATTCTGTTCAGACCATTCAATACATAAGTAAATCGAAGTGGCATATTAGGAACATTAAAACAATAGGCAAATACCATTGTCTACAACACTATCAACAACGCTAGCAATTTAGCGCATCTGCCAAACAATTCTTGTTACAAATGCAATGAATGCAGATGCTATGTCGGTTTAAACATATACACAAATTCGAGGGTCGTGTGTACGGCGGTTGAATTACTTTGCTTCATTCCGGTGCGAGCATTGGTGGCCGCTGGTTTACTACACGAAGGACTGCATGTATATCAATTGTATTCACATATAAAACGCTGGGGGTATCTCCGCTGGTCAGGCAGCATCTATGGAAATGAACAAACAGAAGTCGTTTCGGGCCAAGACCGTTCATTAGGGGGCAGAAAGGAAGGAGGAAGATGGCAGAATAAGAACCTTTTGGGAAGAGGGAAGTACAAGCTAGAAGGGAATGGGTGTTGCCAGGTTGGCGAAATAACAGTCTGGGTGATGATAGGTGAACAAGGCAAAGGGCTGCAGAAGAAGGAAGCTGATAGGAGAGGAGAGTGGATCCAAGGAAGAGGGGCGTCATGGGAAGGCGATAGGCAGATCAGGCGGAGAGATAAGAGGCCGAAGTGGGGAAAGGAAGGAGGGGAAAATATCGGAACTCAACGGAAATCGATGTTCTTGCCATGAGATTGCAGGCTACCTGGACGGAATTTGAGGTGTAGCACATCCGGCCTGAGAGTAGCCTCATTGTGGCACGAGAGGAAGCCACGGGTCGACATATCGGACCGTGAACGGGGATCGGAAAGAAAATGGTTTGCCACTGGGAAATCCTGCTTCTGTTGAAGGAGGTGAGGTGCGACGAAGTGTTAATTAATTTGAAGAAAGTTCTTGGCCAGAAAGGCCGACAGATTAATCATTTCCAAAGATGCTGCCTAACCTGTTGAGTTCAACCAGCATTTTGTGCGTGTTGCAGTAAATCTGATTAAACGTTTACATGCATTCAATATCTCCGTGAGCCTGAATATGATATTAGTTTAAGGTTCTTCACTACGTTACAGGAACATACAAACATGTTATTCTTTATTTTATATTTCTATTGCAAGATCTATAACCGAGACAATTACCAGAGTGAAACAGAACAGCCCATTGACAGTATAATATTGGTCTATGGTGACAAAGTCCATGGATCCTCGGAATGGACAAGATCAACAATAACAATCATGAAACCGAGAGATGAGCCTGAGATTGTCTCACAACAACATTCACTGACTTCTCCAATCGTCATTTCTTCATCTTCCAGATTTTGCAATTTCGTGTCAAGCTATTCATATCTCATCACAACTGGGAGTTTACTTGAATGACATCATGTTTATTTTAACCCCAGCTGTTCGAAAACACGTCAGCCTTGTGTGATATTAAATAGTCCGTGTGATGGACCGAGTATAAATGAGTGAGCGTGGAGATTCGTCAGCTCAGAGTTTCTCCAGCGAGATCGCGGACAGCTGGAAGAGAGGGTGAATCTCATGCTTGCAACCTTTTACCGTGTGAGGAAGATATGGTACTTGGTCATTGCCGTGATCGGTGTTCCTGGTAAGAACACAAGCAAATTAACATTTTAAGTTTTGTGTGCGCGGTCCGTGGACTCGTTCAGTGACCGACAGCGCTGTGATGTCGGAGTGTCAGAGAGTGCGGTGTTCACATTGCGACCAATCTCTGTGTTCGTTCAGAAGTTCCCTTGCTTTTTAATTCACGGCTTCTGCTGGAAGTAAACCGGCAGCTGAAGCGGCCGTAGAGAGGAAGATCGGGTAGATGGATTCATTTTGTAGATTCACAGCAGGCAGTTGTGATTTATCAATGCAAAGCCGCTGTCAAGTAAACCCCGATAATCCAGCGCGCTCGCCACCTTTACGGCTAGTTGGTTTAATACCGTTTCATTAGAGCACCGTGCTTTAAATTCAAAATTCAAGGTATTGCGCTCTGATTAAAAAAATACCTGCAAATTTGAAGGGAACGCCGGAAGCGAATGGACTTTGAGATTCTGGGGAGAGTGGTCGATGCAATGCTCCTCAAACAGGATGAAGAGGTCAGTACTCCCCAATGCCATTAGGCTTTACAATTCTACCTCCAGGACTTAAGAACTTTTTAAAGCTATTAATGCTTTTTGAGACGGTGATTTAGATGCATATCATATTTTTTTTTTACTGAGTTAAGTATTGTATGTAATTAGTTTTGCTACAGCAAGTGTATGGGACATTGGAAAAAAAGTTGAATTTCCCCATGGGGATGAATAAAGTATCTATCTATCTATCTATCTATCTATCTATTTGTAAGTCAGAATCCGAATATAAGTCAAGTAAGGACCTGTGTGCGTGTTTTGTACCAGGGTTTATTACCACGCCCTGTTATCCGTGAAGTGAAGCAGGAGTTAAGAGCAAGCCCAGCGGTGTCCGTTAGGGGTCAGATGGGGTAAGGTGCACGCGATACTCCGTTCTTGTACAATATGCTTCGGAACATTTAGAATAATGTTGAAGTATTTCGGAGCGGCCCCAAAAGAGACAGATCTTTTGGAGTACCTACACTGTCTTTGATGCTATAAGCACTAGCGCGCAAAATACTTTAAAGTTCAGCGGGTCAAGCATAAACCTCAAAAACGAAAATTGAAACTTTCTGATCGGATTCGTTGAGAGCGTGTGAAGGAACCCCGGCCAAGGGTAGTTGCGGAATTTAAAAGAAGCCATCCAAGCGGAGGTGGGGGAGGTGCTGTGTGCGGGTGATAAACGGGGGGTCAAGAAGGAGACGCAGGCATTGGAACGGTGGAAATGAATTTGCTTTGAACTTTGTAGATGGACAGAGGTGGAGGGAGCGGGACTTCGCTGCACAGTGAGAGTGCCAGGACATAGGTGACAGGAACGCGGTAACCAGCATCGCTGAGAAAGTTGCCGAGGTACCCAGGTTTTACACATCAGTCCAAAACCTGACGGGGGGAGATTTATATTGATTTCTCTCAAGCGGTCTCGGCGATCCGTTGATAACGCCTCCTTCCCAAACCCTGTTCCTTTTCCAGTATCGAGTACCTTCTCCGTTCACCCCGCATGCATTCGTGAGAAGGATCTGAGATTCACGCATTACTCCTTTTAAACCCCCAGAAATGAGTTGTCTTCACTGTTTGATTGTTCTCAATTTCCAGCTTGTCTCTGCTCTGAGACCCACTGATCGGTGAGACAGTAATTCACTCATTCTGTTTGCTGTTCCCCCAGTGAATTTAGTGGCGATTGCGATCCTGTCCCGGGAAAAGTGCGGCCTCTCCACCTGCACCACTCGCTACCTGGTGGCCATGGCGACGGGGGATCTACTAACCTTCGTGTTTAATGTCATATTGCGGCGGATCAGTTATTATTACTTCCCCGGGACTTTCCTGGACATCACCCCCGTGTGCAGTGTGATCTCTGCACTGGCAGAGACAGCCACTGACTGTTCTGTCTGGTTCACCGTCATGTTTACATTTGATCGGTTTGTCGCCATCTGTTGTCAGAAACGGAAAGCAAAGTATTGCACCGGGAAAACTGCGGCTGTGGTTCTCACAACAACCGGCGTTCTGCTCTGCTTTACCAGTGTGCCCTACTTCTTCATATATCACTCTATGAAAGTGATTGACAATATACCCTGGGACTGTATTATAAAGCCGGGCTACTATACGGATCCCGGGTGGGTGGGATATGACTGGTTTACCACAGTTCTAACGCCATTACTCCCGTTCGTGTTAATACTACAGTTCAACGCTCTGACAGTCAGACACATTTTAGTGGCTAGTCGCGTCCGTAAGGGTCTGAGGGGTCAGAACAAGGCGGAGAACCGCAGTGACCCGGAGATGGAGAGCAGGAGGAGGTCTGTTATCTTACTTCTCACAATCTCTGGAAGCTTCATCATCCTGTGGTCGGTAAAAGTTGCCGAATTCCTTTACTACAGCATCGCCGGATTGGATCCAAATAATTACAACGATTCGGAATACATACTTCAACACTCTGGAATCATGCTGATGATATTAAGTTGCTGCACAAACACGTTTATTTATGGGGTAACTCAGTCCAAATTCAGAGAGCAGTTCATCAGCGCAGCGAAATATCCACTCACGCCAATTATTCAACTAATTAATGAACAGAATATCTAAGATTTTGTCAGAGGCGGTCGCAGTGTTTTCATCTTGTTACTATGGAACTGACGGTCACCGGAGAACGAGGCAGAGGTGAGAAATAAACTGTTTTATAGCCCGAGATAGACACAGCACGGGAACAGACTCTTCGGCGTCCGCAGCCCGCGACCTCCACCTCCTAACAATTACTCAGCTCATTCCAGCATTTTCTTCACCATACTCCCGCTCCCGTTACAGCCACAACCCTTTAGACAATGATAGGGCTGTTCAGGATCTGAGGACATTTAAGACCAAATCGGCAGATATGTAAGCCATTCGTTACTTTTGCACAAGAATAAAACGAAAAAGAAAGTCAACAGTCCGCACGAACTTACAGTAAACCTTACACTTGTCCTTCGCGTTAGAAAACCCTGTTGTGGAGAAATATTTAACACCGCAGAAATCATGCATTCTGATTATAATTGTGCAAATTCCTATGGAAAGCCCAGATGCCCACTCTGCTCCAGGGAAAGATTGTCATCTCACCTGACGATTTCGATTAAATTCCCACCCGAGGAAACTGCATGTCGAATCTCCTCTGCATTCTCTCCAGTACAGTCGCAAGTTTATTATCACTTTTCTCAGCTAAAACTGGTAAAGCCTGAGGTATGGACATGGGAAAGCACACTCATTTCTCAATTGCTAGCAACTTTCGGACTATTCTCGTGGTGATTAGCATTGTGGCTTTCGAGAGATTTACATAGATTTTGCCGGGTAATAGTTCTATGTCATTGTGTGGTGACTTAGGGATAACACCAGTTGTAGATATTTATATTGGGACAATGTTTACCCTGATCGTGTACTATGGACTTTCTATTTCCCCTTTCAAGTCAGCATATTTCCGGTATCTTCGCTTTTCGATTTTCTGTAAGTGGTGTGTTATCTGGAATGGTTGTATCTTTCATTTCCCTCTTTTACGCCAGCGTAGTTCAGATGACTCTCCCTTACTGATTTCTGTGGTGTTCTGCGTGTTTTGGATAGCCATGCCTCTTTATAGGTTGATTTTACTGGTTTACCCTGCAATATTATATCCGGACGGGTATCGGGTACTGCCCTATCTGCAATGAACGATCAGTCGTAATATAATTGTAGGACTCGGCCTCTGAAACTGTATTTATACTAAAGTATAGTACCTTTTGTATCAGGCGTTTCTATTGTAAAGCACGGTTTTGGTGAATGACTCTTACCACTGCTTTCTGCCTGTGTAAGAAATCAGACTAAATTAAACTGTTGCAGGATTCTGTAATGTGTTCGATAGCTTCTGTGTTTTCCTCGGCATTTTCTGCTTTCATCGTCTTGAATTTGTTGGAATTTTATTGTGTAATTTTGATATTTTTGTGCTAACCACCTGACACCCTTTTACCACAAGCAACCACTCCGTGTCTGGAAGGTGGACTCCAACATTGAAACAGGCGTTGGACGCTTCCTGTCGACATCTACCAAGGAGATGATGGTGGACTTTAGGAGATCTAGGCCTCATATGGAGCCAGTGATCATTAATGGAGAATGTGTGGAGCAGGTTAAGACCTACAAGTATCTGGGAGTACAGTTAGACGAGAAGCTAGACTGGACTGCCAACACAGATGCCTTGTGCAGGAAGGCACAGAGTCGACTGTACTTCCTTAGAAGGTTGGCGTCATTCAATGTCTGTAGTGAGATGCTGAAGATGTTCTATAGGTCAGTTGTGGAGAGCGCCCTCTTCTTTGTGGTGGCGTGTTGGGGAGGAAGCATTAAGAAGAGGGACGCCTCACGTCTTAATAAGCTGGTAAGGAAGGCGGGCTCTGTCGTGGGCAAAGTACTGGAGAGTTTAACATCGGTAGCTGAGCGAAGGGCGCTGAGTAGGCTACGGTCAATTATGGATAACTCTGAACATCCTCTACATAGCACCATCCAGAGACAGAGAAGCAGTTTCAGCGACAGGTTACTATCGATGCAATGCTCCTCAGACAGGATGAAGAGGTCAATACTCCCCAATGCCATTAGGCTTTACACTTCTACCGCCAGGACTTAAGAACTTTTTAAAAGCTATTATTAATGCTTTTTGAGATAGTGATGTAGATGCATATCATATTTTTTACTGAGTTAAGTATTGTATGTAATTAGTTTTGCTACAACAAGTGTATGGGACATTGGAAAAAAGTTTAATTTCCCCATGGGGATGAATAAAGTATCTATCTATCTATCTATCTATCTATCTATCTATCTATCTATCTATCTATCTATCTATCTATCTATCTATCTATCTATCTATCTATCTATCTATCTATCTATCTGCTCCGATTTAGGTGATGTCCATAGAAGTTCATGTCTATCCATTGGTTAATCATTTCATCCATGGCGACGCTGTAGAAGTAGCTTCACTGTTTCTGACATGTCGAGAGTGTGATGCGACAGTGTGGAGTGAGATGTACTCTGTGTCTGACCACGGGTGTGTGTAATGGGACGGTGGGGAGGGAGATTCCCCCTGTGGCTGACCCCGTAAATGTGTGATGCGAGGATGCGGAAAGAGCGTCACTTAGTGTTTGACCCCAGGTGTTAGTGATTGGGCGGTGTATACGGAATTTCACTCTGCGTCTGACCCTGAGGAATGTGCGATGGATGATGCGGATGGAGCTGCTCTCTGTTTCGGACACAAGGAGTGTGGGATGGGATGGTGCCGATGGAGCTGCTCTCTGTTTCGGACACAAGGAGTGTGGGATGGGATGATGCGGATGGATCTGCTCTCTGTTTCGGACACAAGGAGTGTGGGTTGGGATGGTGCGGATGGAGCTGCTCTCTGTTTCGGACACAAGGAGTGTGGGATGGGATGATACGGATGGAGCTGCTCTCTCTTTCGGACACAAGGAGTGTGGGATGGGATGGTGCGGAGGGAGCTTCACTCTCTGTCAGGCCCCGGGCGTGTTTGTTGGGATGATGTGGACCGACTTTCATTGTGTTTGTGATCCCCGGAATGCTGAATGGAACGTGCAGGGAGTTTCACTCAGTGTCTGAGGAGACGAGGTCGAATGAGCTTCACTGTGTGTCTGACTCCGTGAGTGATGCGAGGATGAGGAACGAGCCTCACTGCGGGGCTGCCTCAATGTCACAGCGTTCGACTGGAGCCGGGCCCGATGGAACAGTTGGGAATGAAACCCGGAGCGCGGCCGTTAAAGGGGAGGATGGCTTTAAAGGGGACGGCGGGGAAGCGGCCAAAATGTCCCAATCCCAAACCACGGTTCACACATTCAGTTGTTCACAATCTCACTCTCAGTCCGGGTGTGGTTTCCTGCAGAGATCTCAGTTCCTTCTTCCATTTCTGACTGAACTGATTGTACCGCGGACTGAAACAGATGGAAGGATACAGATGAAATAAACATATTACACAACAGTGTCAGTAACAGGACAGTGGATTAAAGTTTCAATAACACTCATCCACAAACGCTGCCAGAAAACCCACGAATCGGCTGAAACTTTATCACATTATAAACACAAGCACTTATCCGATTGGGAAGGTCAGTAGGAGGCGCTGGAGAGCAGGGACAGATCATTGTGTCAGCCAGTTTGATACCAGATCCAGCACTGTCAGTGATGGGTTTGTACTGAGAGCGGAGTCGAGATCCTTGGCACCAGAATCTGTGAAGCCGACAATGTGCAGCCTGGAGATGAGAGAGAGTGAGGGTGAAGGACACAGAAAGACAGGAGACAGTACAAATCCCCAGTGTTTATCAGTAACACAATTACTGATCACATTAATATTCAGTGTCAGACACCCAGTGACTGTAAACGCGATCTCCCACAGTCTGGTACTTAACACCAGTGTCTGTATTTTACACTCCGGGTTCCTCAGAGACGCAGACACCAGTTTCAATCCTGAATCTCCAAGTTTATTTTCACTCAGGTTCAGCGTCGTCAGTAACCCAGCGGGACGGTTGGTCATAGGCACTGAACACTCTGGGAGCAGCATGCCCTGGATTAAACTGTACACAATGTCAGACATCCTGCAACGGAATTCAGGATCTGTGCATGTGTATTGGGGTTCTCTGTCTCTCCGGCTGTCAGCAAAAACAATTTTGTCATTGAATTCATCAAAACCATCCAATATGAACTGTAACACTTCTGGATTGTGTTCTATTTGAAGGCTACAGATCTGTTCATTAACTATACGCCGACTCTGAGACGGGTATCAGTAATATCTGACAACGTAACGTCCCAACACCGTCAGGCTGTATAAACGTTAAAGTGACAAACTCAGTCCAGATTGTGTGTGCAAGGAAATGTGCAAAATCTTCATGAAGCTCGTCATTCCCCGTGACGCCGCTAGTTACTCCATTCTGTAGATACTGAACCGGGTCAATAACTTTACTGGGTGTTTTTTATAGGCGGCCCAATAGTAACAGGGACATCGAGGAGCAGATAGGGAAACCGATCCTGGAAAGTTGTATGAAGAACAGAGTTGTCGTGATGGGAGATTTTAATATCCCAAATATCGAATTGCATCTCCTAAGAGCTAGGGGTTTAGATGGAGTGGAGTTTGTTAGAACATAGAACATAGAATAGTACAGGACATTACAGGCCCATCGGCCCACAATTTTGTGCCGACCCACAAACCCTGCCTCCCATATAACCCCCCAACTTAAATTCCTCCATATACTTGTCTTATAGTCTCTTAAACTTCACTTGTGTATCCGCCTCCACCACTGACTCAGGCAGTGCATTCCACGCACCAACCACTCTCTGAGTGAAAAACCTTCCTCTAATATCCCCCTTGAGCTTCCCTCCCCTTACCTTAAAGCCATGTCCTCTTGTACTGAGCAGTGGTGACCTGGAGAAGAGGCGCTGGCTGTTCACTCTGTCTATTCCTCTTAATATCTTGTACACTTCTATCATGTCTCCTGTCATCCTCCTTCTTTCCAAAGAGTAAAGCCCTAGCTCCCTTAATCTCTGATCATAATCCATACTCTCTAAACCAGGCAGCATTCTGGTAAATCTCCTCTGTACCCTTTCCAATGCTTCCACGTTAAATGTGTTCTGGAAGGATTCTTGACACAATATGTAGAAAGCCTATGAAGAAATGTGGCAAAAATTCAATTTGTCAGACATCACCTTCCACGCACAAATCTATGTTGACTGTTCCTAATCAGACCCTGTCTGTCCAGAAAATTATATATACCCTCTCCAAGAATACTTTCCATTAATGTACCGAGTCTGTGACGTCTGATGATGTCAAATACGACCTCACCCCCGAGTGTTCTGACTTCCTTGAGGTGCTTAGTAAATAGATGGCAACCACACTACTGCCCCATCGGTGCCATGACAATGCTATATAGTGAGGGTATCTCGATGACAGTTCGATCTTTTCTAACCGGTGTGAGGAACATATAACACGTGTAAGGCTGGTTATTCGGAGACTGTTAAGACTCGCCTGTTTGTGAAATTAGACTGAGATCCGCGTCCCCGAGGTCTCGACTTCGGGATTTGTCTCTTATTGATTTCCGTATTTTATGTGTCTTTGGAATGGCTAGATCTAATAAATAAGTTGCCCTTGCTTGTTTATCCTGTACTACTGCACCGACCTGTTATTATGGATTGTCCAGTCTGCAATCAGTTGATCTGACATAATATAATTTATGGTATTTTGACTCTAAAAATGAATCGAATTGTATGCATGTAAGGTGTGACGTCATTTCCAGGTTTGCATTTTAAAGCCAGATTTAGATGAATGATGTTTGCATTTGATTGTGGCTGTGTAACTATTCAGATTGTGTTGAGCGGTTACAAGGTCCTGTAATGCTTTCGAATGACTATGTTTTTTTTTGTTGGCATTTTTTTAAATTTATCGAGCTTGCTTAGATCGTGGGGATGTCTTCCATGAAGAACCATGCTCTTCCATTGGTTCACCTTTTCTTTAACAGTGGTAATTACGGGGCTGTAGCTTAGGAGCAAAATGGCGTCTAACGGCGACTCATTTGTTTGCATCTTCGGAAGCAGCTCTATTTCTGTCTTTAATACCTCTCTTCTTCCCTTTTAGGTTTATTTTGAAGATCCTGGCCTGGCGTTACACGCTGACTTGAATTATTATTGGGAATGGACCCGCCATCAGGGTCTCACGACTGGCCGTTCTTCCACTCAGCCTAGAATATAAGGGCGCCTTCGGAGCTTCCGGATTTCGTGGCCATGGAAGCGGGCGGAATCGAGTTTGGTGCTTCTACAGGAAATTGGTGTCTCCTGATAGGCAGATCGAAAGCAGCAAGATGGCTGTTGGCTGTGTACCTAGAAACCCGAGTTCTTTTGCCAGAAAAAGTGAAGCAACAAGTGGCTAGTCGTTTCCACCTATTTGGTGACATGTGGCTACTTTCGTAATAAATTTACTTTGAACTCTGAATATGGCCATCCCTGTTTAAATTGATCCGAGAGGACCAGCTGTTCGTCGCCTTCAAAGTGAAATCCTCCCTGTCAACTACTGACATGTTCGCCGCAGTCGGTGGTACAACTCTCTTCCTCACTTAGTTTCCTCTTTAGCAGCGCATTCGGACCCGGTAAGCCTGAGATGCCAATCGTACTCATACGTCAAACACATTTCCATAACCAGGTGTCCATAATACTGTCATTCACAACCACCTGCAGATTTTACGGGTTTCACTACTCTCAGAGATGAAGAAAATAGCGTTAATAATTTAAATAAAACCGCTAAAGGACTATAAATATTATAATTAAATGATATTATAATATTATAATAAATATTAAAATAAATATAAATATTATATAAATGTAATAGATTATAAATATACATAAATAATATTTAGGGAAGACGTTTGCAAAACATCGCTTTGTCTTCCAATAGACTGTACCATAAAGCATGTCGTCATTAAAAAAATCATTTATAATTGAAACGTGGTGCTAATAATGTAAATATTGCATTTCAGTTTGACAAGGTGACTGACGTATTTTTAGACTCGGGGATATTTATTTACTCCCCATGAAGCTGCATCGGGGTAGAGCAATAGAATTTGTATATCTTATTCGATTAAAACAGAATCTTAGCTTGACTGTGCGTTAAGTATTCGTGATTATGGATTCGATTAAACAAACACGTGCATTTGATCGCAAAATTAACATATGGTTGGTGAATGTGTAAAAATAATTCAAGTCCAACAATTAAAAAAAACAAAAAATGCATTAAATATCTACTACTGTGTGTGTGTGTGTGTGTGTGTGTGTGTGTGTGTGTGTGAGTGTGTGTGTGTGTCTGTGTGTGTGTGTGTGTGTGTGTGTGTGTGTGTGTGTGTGTGTGTGTGTGTGTGTGTGTGTGTGTGTGTGTGCATTAACAAGAATAATCATTGCTAGTGGAGACGGGATGTCGCAAAGTGCAAAATTATGACCATATAGTTTTAGCTATCACATTAGATCTTGACCTCAGAATTTTACTGTGCAGCGTATTCGAATTGCAGTAGTCTGTGTTTCTCACCGACATTTTATTTTCCTCCAAAATTCAAAAGACTTTCGGGGAGTCATTCAAGGTTGCTTCGTCCGCGGCCACTAGTAGTTTGTTGATTAGGTTCCACTTAGAAGTCCTCCCCTTCCTGGTCAAATTTTATATCGGTTGTGGGACGAACGACACAGCGATCTTGAGATTGGATGACACAGGAGCCGTATGATCTTGTGAACGTAACGAGAGAGGTTTGGATCAGGATAAACTCAAATGCAGAGTAAAGTCTGGAATTAGCTCAGACTCAGACTCAAAATTAACAAAACGATATAAACACAATCCATTGGCGATATCTCAAACAGTAATACGAAAAATGCAACTCTTCCGATTGAGCCCTGAGCGCTCAGTACGAGGACTTCATGCAGGGACTTTCCATGCATAAACATGACAGCAATAATTGGCACTCTGATAAGGGAGAACGGCATTCATTCTTTTACATTATTACGTTGCATGTCCAGACACCACATTAGGGCTGAGAACATGTATTTTCATTTGAGTTGATTGTCCACTCACTGTGCTTCATTTTCGCAGCCAGTTCACGTGAACCTTCACTTCATTGTTGTACTCCATGTCCAACAAACCATATATCATCAATACAGTTAAAACTGGGACAGCAAGTGAGGGATTACACTCTGCCGACTCGCTGTCTACTGGATTATGGAATTCAGTCGGCCTTTGTAAATATCCTTGAAGTGACAATTGAATGGTGAACTGACATCACCCCCATGTCACAGCGTATCTACCTTGTGGATATCAATCCGTTAAGACTGAGAAAAGAAGTATTTAAATATTCAAAACGGCTTCTCATTGTCTGCACTCTTGTGAAGTGCGCTTGATCAAAGTCACAATATCTGGGAAGAAGTAGATGAACGATATATATTTATATAGACAGACAGACAGAGAAACAGGCAGGCAGATGACAGGCACACCGGCAAACGACCAGATAGTTAGAGAGATACATGGATAGATAAGTAGATGTGCAGACACGCATATCGACAGACGAACATATATGTTGTTCAGAAAACTATAATCTGCAAATCAGTGAACAGAACCGAGGCAAAGGCAATGGAAATAGACAAAGAAGATGCTTTTGTTCTTGCCATGTGATCTCAGGAATGGAGGTCCGTTCTCAGGGATGGCTTCATCAAAGCAACTACAGGTGGACACAATGAGTTGTTTTGTTTTTGATGATCGAAAGCAAACCATTTTCAAATGAGAAGGAACAACCTGTGACCTGTTGGTCTGCGCCGAGTGTTTGGCTTGAACCAGTCTGAGTTGGGAAGGACAATATCAGTTACCAATATCACGGTGAAGCTGAGGCAAACAAATAAAAACTGAAACCCACACTCTCACACTGTAACAGAGACTGACAGATACAGAATGAAACCCACACTCTCACACTGTATCAGAGACTGACAGATACAGAATGAAACCCACACTCTCACACTGTAACAGAGACTGACAGACACAGAATGAAACCCACTCTCTCACACTGTAGCAGAAATTGACAGATACAGAATGAAACCCACTCTCTCACACTGTAGCAGAAATTGACAGATACAGAATGAAACCCATACTCTCACACTGTAGCAGAGTCCAACAGATACAGAATGAAACCCACACTCTCTCACTGTAACAGAGACTGACAGATACAGCATGAAACCCACACTTTCACACTGTAACAGAGACTGACAGATACAGAATGAAACCCGCACTCTCACACTGTAGCAGAGACTGACAGATACAGAATGAAACCCACGCTTTCACACTGTAGCAGAGACTGACAGATACAGAATGAAACCCACACTCTCACACTGTAGCAGAGACTGACAGATACAGAATGAAACCCACACTCTCACACTGTAACAGAGACTGACAGACACAGAATGAAACCCACTCTCTCACACTGTAGCAGAAATTGACAGATACAGAATGAAACCCATACTCTCACACTGTAGCAGAGTCCAACAGATACAGAATGAAACCCACACTCTCACACTGTAGCAGAGTCCGACAGATACAGAATGAAACCTACACTCTCACACTGTAACAGAGACTGACAGACACAGAATGAAACCTACACTCTCACACTGTAACAGAGACTGACAGACACAGAATGAAACCCACACTCTCACACTGTAACAGAGACTGACAGACACAGAATGATACCCACTCTCTCACACTGTAGCAGAAAGTGACAGATACAGAATGAAACCCACACTCTCACACTATAGCACTGTAACCCTCTCTTCATTTTTACCTTGTAATCAACTGCATGCTCAATCCTATTACTCTGTTCTCCCACTTGTACAATGTCCTGTGTATGTTACTAAAAAGGACTTCTTTGGTTTCTTACGAGTAGGAATGCTTCTTTGTCTGTTAAAAGTTTCTCTTGCCGTTGTTTCGCTTTGGAATGGCTGATATGGTAATTGTATTCATTTGTTAATCAATGCGGAATGTTACTGTGTTTTGTGAGGCTGGGTACTTGGGGGAGGGGTTGCGCGGGCTTGGGGTGTGAGGAGAGTCCGGAGGATGACGCCGAGGAAGGAGAACGTGCGCTCGGACGACCACCGGGGAGTCCGAAGTGGGAGTTTCGGGAGGACAACGACCGAGGGGTCGAGTGGTTCGCTGGATGAGCTCCACCGATGTGCACTAAACTGACTGAACTTTGATAAGTTGGCGCCTTTTGCTTTTTTCTTGTATATATATATTGTACTGCCTAATACTCTTTTAATTTTAGTAAACTCTTTAAAGTGTATTTCATAACGGTATTTGTTGTGGGTTTGATACTGTTGGCGGGCGCGAGGCATGAACGCGATTCTCACAGCACCTGCGTGTACGGGAAGTGGGTTGGTGTGTGGCTGGATCTCTTTTCTCCCTAGACATATACCAGCCTGTTGGGTAAGTGTTACACACTTTATTGTTCTTCTTCTTTAATTCTACTGTGAATAATCCTTATTTCTACAACATGGCCTTGCAGCTGTTTCAATGTCGCTTTTGTTTCTTCAATCCTTTAATCGATATTCTGACTCCACCGTGAAATATCGTATTCAACGCGTTCCGACTGGGAGGAGAAAGGCATGAACTGGGAGATCGACAAAGAATTTAATGCGCGTGCTGATACTCATTTGCCTGCGCACGCGCGTGTGCGTGTGTGTGTGTGTGTGTGTGTGTGTGTGTGTGTGTGTGTGTGTGTGTGTGTGTGTGTGTGTGTTGTGTGTGTGTATGGGCTGTGTGTGCGTGCGTGTGTGTGTGTGTGTGTGTGTGTGTGTGTGTGTGTGTGTGTGTGTGTGTGTGTGTGTGTGTGTGTGTGTGTGTGTGTGTGTGCTAATAATGTCTTTAATATGGTTTTATGTGATGGTGTGGCCCTACTTTTCGGTTCTGCATTTATTTCTGCAGGGCACTGCGAAGGTAATGCCAAGAACACGGGCATTTTTACGTTCAACCATGAGAAGAATCCGTTTGGAATCTATAGATGGCAGAAAGTATTTTGTTAAATTATGCCGGTATTCACACCGGAGAGAAACGTGTGGATGGTTGTGCTCGTACCCCACAGGACAGTGAATGGCAGCCTTATCAGCCCATTGTATTCCTACAGCGAATTGCTCGCCACAGAAGTTCGGCATCTCACTGTTCCTCGAGTGGATTCATCATCGGCTTTGTCCGTTACTTCATCGTTTCAAAATCCACAGAACGAGTAGGAAATTTTATACAGACACGTTATAATGTATATTAGAGGTACACACTTACTTACGTAACTTTAGCAGCTTTATACGCACTTTTTCCCCCGAATCAATTTCTTTCTGAAATCCAACCTGGTGACTCTGTAATATCTTCACTGGTACTTATTTGCATTTACACTGATGTTGATACAATGCTTTCTATTTTTTCTCTCTGTCGGGTACAGCAGCGGATAATGTCTGTTATGCTGGGGTCATTGGTTTGCATTTCGCGCCACATACTTGCCAACATCTGTGTTTGTGACTGACTCGGTGACAGTGCAAACAGTGAGGGTTTGCGCCAAAAAGTACAAAACATTAATGTCAATGTATCATCTGCAGGAAAAAGTCACCGGTGCAATGTAAGTGAATCATAAGCTACGTGAATCATTATACCGGATAATATTGAAAACGCCGGTTTCGTGTAAAAACTATAGGCGTCCACCCGAGGCGTTTTTGAAAGTACCTCCGTCCACATTAAAATGGTTATTTGGGCGAATCTTCTCCTACTGGGCATGCGCAGGCCACATTTACCGAAATCAAGCGACATGTTTGGTGTCGAACCTCGCCGTGAAGGATTTGGTGCGCGTTGGTGCGACTAGAAAAACTTAAAATGAAATTGCCAAACGACGGACAGCTGTTGGCTCTCACGCAGGAGGACTTAAAAAAAGCAAACACCGGAGCGTATGGAGGCAACCGACAGGGAGTTCACGGATTGTATGACCCGACTGATGACGAACATTGAAAAACTGACTGACTCTGTTGCAGAGGGATTTGCAGTGATGAGTAATATGATGGCTCATCCCGAGTACTTTTCACCGCCACAATACCAGCTTCACAGCCACTACAATAGCAACACACACGGACACACGGACCACCGGGTGGCCCCAATGCACCACTGCACAACATCTTCCCTACTCCCACAGAGAGGTGACGCTGGAAACAGTTCCTACATCCATTGTGTCTTCACCGATGAAAGGGACGACAGATACAACGAATGCAATAAGGCTTGTTACTGGGCAAAAGTGAAATTTGTTGTTACCTCATTTGTTTGCCTTTACTTTTGCCATGTCTTTCTGTATTATTTTGCTGTATTTAACATGTGCAATAAAACGAGTTACTGGGCAAAGGTGATGTAGTTCTAGCGTTAGCCGTCCCTTGAGGCTACAAGACTGGTGTTGTTTTCAGTTCAATGAAATAAGGCGTATTATTTCCCCATTGGCATTATGGTTCGCTAAAACAGAGAAATAATTGCTAATTAGTAGTAATTATTTGTAGTAAATAGTAGTAATGTACAAGTTGTTTTCATCATTAGTAACTGATTATTCTAAGAAAGAATGCCATTCTGTGCTTCAGCTACACTGAGGACGGAAACATCCAGACGCGGTGGACTCTCAACAACGTGTGATCCGTGAAAAGTTTTACTCTGCAGACATAAAAGAAATTTGCTCTCTGGGCGTTGTTATAACTGTTTGAGTTTACTTAGTGGCTATTTACAACTTTTATGATATTTAGAAATTGGGAATATTCCGAAAAGAATTGCAAATACTAACAGCCTTGGATTAACAATGCCTGAAGACAGGGCTATTTGTTACACAGTGATTACAATTGTCGGCATCCCGGGTAAGTGCCTTTCGATTACTTATACGGAAGCAGAGACCTCCAGCCGCTCTCTGCTACTGCTGATGTGATTTTAATCGGTGTTTATTAAAAATCCCTAAAATGCCGTCTCGTTCCTCTCAATCTCCTGCCCTGTTAATATTTTAACCTGGTTCATGCAGACTTGTCACTGGAACTGCCTGTAGTCTTCTCATTTGTGACGTGAGACCTCGAATTGTACAGACACAACACAAACAACCCATGTCCAGCATAACCTCCCGTCATTAGCGGACCTCATTCCTTCCAACCCTGTCACGTGAGCAGTAGATTAAAGTTTACACTGGCAGTAAATAACTTTGATTTCAACTTGTGAAATTCTGTTCCCTTTTCTGGTTCAGGTTCACGGGAAGTGAGCATCACAGGCAATTCTGATATTATTACCGTCTCTCTAATTTTCCCGATCGGATGATTAACGTAACAATCCACCGCAATCTTGGGTCTACAGTCACATAAGATCCAGAAAAAGGCGAATGTTCTCCATCCCTAAAGGACATTTGTGAAACAAATGAGGTTTGACAGCAACTCAGTAGTGTCATGTGCTTCGTCACCGAGGCCGGCTTGTTAGGAAAGGGTGTAAGAGATTCGTCTAAAGTCAGGAATTCCAACGGCGTGGCCGTGCAGTAGGATTCCATTTCACCATAAAAGATGCATAAAGCTATGATAATGTATAGATACAGTCATTCATCTCCGTGTGGTTGGGTGATCGTGAACAAAAGGGGGTAGATTTAAGATCAGAGGGCAGAAATGTAGCTGGATTCCGAGCGACGTTTTCTCACATAGAAGTTGCTCTGGGTATTGAACAGCCTGACAAAGGAAATGGGCGATAGAGAGTCATTAACAATATTTAAAATACACCTGGGCAATTTGGCAAATGTGAAAGCCTTAGAGAGATGTGATCCAAAAGCGAACGAACGCGAGCAGCTCAGATGGCCTTGGATGGCCTCAGATGGCCTCAGATGGCATGGAGATATGGGCCGAAGGGATCGTTTCTGAGATCTATCATTCTTGGACTCTACTCATCGCTGCTGCATCGGTGAACGTGAGGAGACAAAGCAGCAGGTGCTCCTGTAAAGCGCTTTGTGCTGCGGTCAGGCTTTCAAACAAACCGCAAAAACACAGGTATTCTTTACTTCCACTGATAATGTCCAGCAGAGATGAACAACGGATTTTACTTCAAGCGAACAGATCATGGCTGTATCTTCACGCAAAATGTGTTTGGTTTTGTTAAATTCTTAATGTTGGTCGTTTTTGTCTCACTGCAGTTAACCTTGTGGCGATCATCATTCTCTGCCGAGGAAACTGCGGTCTCTCATAATGCGTCAGGCGCTACCTGATGGCGATGGCTGCGGCGGATCTAATGTTGGTGATTATCGAAGTCCTGTTTTACCAGCTGGGTCGAGCATACGGATTTCGTGACGGAGTCCTGTACAACGCTCCGTTCTGCCTTGTCCACTACGTCCGGTGTCACGTGGCCGTTGACTGTTCCGTGTGGTTTACTGTCGCTTTCACTTTCGATCACTTTGTGGCCATTTGCTCGCCTACTTTTCAAGCAAAATACTGCACACCCAGAATTGCGGGTATGGTGATGGGCGCACTATCTCTCGGTTTCTTTCTTAAAAACATACCATTTTATTTCATGTATATGGAAAGAATAGCGTTGTTGGTGAGGGGTAATTGGATTTGTTTCAGTAGACCCATAGTGCCTTTCTCGCCATCGTTTGAGGGGTTTTATTGGGTGGACCGTCTGTTGAATCCGTTACTTCCTTTCTTCCTCATTTTGACCCTCAATGCTCTGACCGTCAGACAGATACTGGCGGCGAGCAGAGTCCGCAGGGGGCTGAAGGAACGGGGAAATTGCGGGAAACACCGGGATCCGGAGATGCAGAGTCGGAGACAATCCATCATTCTGCTCTTCAGCCTGTCGGCGAGTTTCCTTCTCTGTTGGGCGACAACCACTCTGGTCTTCATTCTCATGCGATGCCTCTACACAGACCTGGAAAGGTCCATTCGGCTTTTTCAGGCACAGTTTTGGGGTTCTGTGATTCAGAATTTCAGCAGCTGCACGAATACATTTATCTACGGAGTGACCCAGACCAGATTCAGAGAGCAGTTGGAAGTTCTTTTGATCTCCCCCGCTACTTTTGTTTTGAAACATTTTAGAAGTCTCTACCGCTCGGTCGAAAGGGTCAAGTAATTTTGACATTCCGAAAATAAATCCACACCTGCTCTACAAGCGCATGAATAAACTGAACTTCCTAAAAACGTTGTTGTTCCCAGCAGTTCAGCCTTTCCATTAATTCAGGAAATGAGGTATTGTCATTTATATATAAGTTGTGGGGATAATCAGGTAAGGGGTTGTGAAAGGGAGACATGAATGCGGAATGGTGAAGAGGTTGTGGGGGTGAGTGTGGGCAATGACCAGCCATTAGAGAAATGGATGTTCATGCCATAATATTGGAAGCTACCCTGACGGAATACAAGGTGTCAGTACTCGAATCTGTGTGTCGCCGCCTTGGCAGTAGAGGAGGCCGCGGACGGGCATATCAGAATGGGAACGGGAAGTAGAATCGAAATGGAAGGCCACCGCTTTTCGTGGCAGGTGCTCGACGAGGGGGAGGGGCTTTCCGATCTACGCTGGGTCTCACTGATATATAGGAGCTCTCAACGACCGGATACATTAGATGACCAACAGACTCGCAGGTGAAGTGTCGCCACACCTGGAAGGACTGTTTGGGGCCTGAGGGAGGGGGGGTGTAAGGGCAGATGTTGCGCTTGTTCCAGTTGTAATGATAAGTGCCAGGAGGAAGATCGGTGGGGAGGGACAAGGAAGTCACATAGGGTGTCATCCCTGCAGAAAGCAGAAATGGTCGGGAGTTGTATGAGGATGGGAATCAATAAAACATGGATGACGCGATACAGACCAATCTGAAGCTCACATAAGAAAATCAAAATAAATATTACATCATTTATGAGTGGGACATCACTGGAACAAACTCACACAGTTGTGCACATTGAGGGACGGATAAAATAATCCGCAAACTCTTAAGAGAGAAGATACTCGGTGAAGGAAGCAATTTAGAATTGTTGAGGGAAATCTATTGATATACATGCTGCTGGAATATGAAACATTCTGCCTCTGTTTGTCTTATATCCATCAATTTATGAATTTACTTACTCACTTATATATTTAAATTACAGCACTTATCTAAAGTGTTTATTTTCAATCAACATTGAAGAAGTTGCATTGCCAAGCCATAGACAATTACAGACCAGGTGCTGTTCTATTTGGCTGTATCTGTTTGTGTAAGAAATAGCATGCAGAATGATGCCGGGCCGAATAGTCTGTTTGCCCCATGACTCTATTATCCTGAATGTACTGCTCCGAACAACCGACATTATTCATTGATGATCTCTCTATCTCACAATTATAGCATAAACCAACCGTAGGAGACTCTTGTTCCAAAAATAGCTCGGGGGAGACAGCAACTACTTTAAGATCAGTTACTAGATTTGAGAATTAAGGTAAAAAATAGACCCGCTCCCACTGAATCAGTGGCTTCCGGCTACAGGACTGAGAGGACACACTTAACGCTCGATCAGAGACTGACAGATACAGAATGAAACCCACACTCTCACACTGTAGCAGAGGCTGACAGATACAGAATGAAACCCACACTCTCACACTGTAACAGGGACTGACAGATACAAAATGAAACAAACATTCTCACTCTGTAACAGAGAGTGACAGATACAGAATGAAACCCACGCTCTCACACTTTTGCAGAGACTGACAGATACTGAATGAAACCCACACTCTCACACTCCAGCAGAGACTGACAGTTACAGAATGAAACCCACACTCTCACACTGTAACAGAGACTGAGAGGTACAGAATGAAACCCACACTCTCACACTGTAGCATAGACTGAGAAATACAAGATGAAACCCCAGTCTCACACTGTGGCAGAGACTGTCAGATACAGAATGTACCCCACACTTCCGCACTAGAGGAGAAACTGGTATATACAGTATGAAATGCACAGAGAGTGTGTGTGAGTATGAGAGAGTGTATCGGTGTGCGCGTGCGTGTATGTGCGTGTGTATGTCATAAATAGTGTATATGTGTATGTGGAAGTTTACATGCGTGTGAGTGCATGTGTGTAAGAGTGTTTATGTGTATGTGTGTGTGTTTGTGTGCGTGTGTGTGTGTGTGTGTGTGTGTGTGTGTGTGTGTGTGTGTGTGTGTGTGTCTGTGTGTGTGTGTGTGTGTGTGTCTGTGTGTGCGTTCATAATACTTTTAATATGGCTTTATTTGATGGTCCTGCGAAGGACACTGTAAAGGAAATGCCAAAGACATGGGTATTTTTATGTTAAACCATGAGATCATATCGGAATGGAATCTGTACACGTCAGAAAGTATTTTGTTAAATGATGCCGGTATTTACACCATGGAGAAACGTGTTGTGGTTGTGCTCGGAACCCACAGGACAGTGAATGAAAGCCTTATCATCTCATTATATTCCTACAGCTAATTGAACGCCACAGTGTTTCAGCATCTCGCTGTTCCTCAGGCGGATTCAACAGCGGCTTTGTCCGTCACTTTACTGTTCAAAATCCACAGCACGAACAACACATTTTATGCGTATAAATTTTGTGATATATAAGAGTTGCACACAAACATCCATACACATGCGCACACACAATAAAACACGCACACACACACACACACACACACACACACACACACACACACACACACACACACACACACACAGACAGACACATATACACATAAAAACACGCACGCGCTCATACGCACAAACCCACACCCACACACATACATATAAACATAGGTACACACAGATACTACAGATGTGGAGAAGATAGTTTAAGAGTTGGAGGGAAACGTGGACAGTTCTGGAATTATCGACGGTGTCGAAAATAAACATTATACAGGGAAAGTGATCAAACTGACGTAAACATCGATGCCGTCCAGGTCTGAAGGAAAACTGGACAGAGTGTCTGTGTACACAGCGGGTATGTTTATATCTGTCGGCACATAATGGAGCATAATGGGGCGGGTTTAACAGCTGAGCGGTCAAAGTGAACCTGCTGAATTTAAAAAAAATACAAAGTGAATGACATTAGCTGAAAGTCTGCAGAAGAAGACTGAGAGTGTCCCTGGTTCCACAGCACACTGAGGGGAAACCAGGTCTATTTGTAGATGAAACAATAGATGTGACAGTGAAAATTGTCCAAAATGTTGGAAGCACCGATTCCCGTTTGCTTGTGGAAAGAGAACCAAAGTGAAAGTCTGAAGGAGAACTGGACAGAGTGTCTGTGTACACAACGACTATGTTTTGTATATGGTGACACATCGTCGGACGGGGTGGGATGGGTTTGATGTCTGAGCGGCCAGAGTGGAACTGCTGAATTAAGAAAAAGTGAATGGTATTAAATTAAAGTCCGCGGGAGGAGACTGAGAGGGGTTTTCATGTGTCCCTGGATCCAGAGCACACTGAGGGGAAACCGGAGCTATTTGTAGATGAAACAGCAGGCATAACAGTGAAAATTGCTGAAAATGCTGGAAACATCGATTCCGGAATGCCTGTGGAAAGAGAACCACAGTGAAAGTTTCAGGTTGGAAAATGGGAACAGTTGGAATCTCTGTCAATACAACTGTGGAATGTTGTAAATGAAGCTGATTGCTCACTTACTGGTCTCATTGCACATTTTGCTCGAATTACACAAATGGATCTGACTGAGGTAATGCTAATGATATTGATGTGTTCGCGTTACATCCCCACATAATTCACATCTGAGACACTGCCGGTGATCTAATTTGTGTGTTCAATAACAATGGTCAGAGGTGGGACCTTGTCACTGGAGATCGATTCCCTGTATAAATCAGAGCCTGTTGCAGTACGTCAGCCCAGAGTGGCTTGCCGAGCTGTGGAATTCAGAGCAATAGCGTTCACTGCGTCACTCAAATGGGATATCCAGTAATCTGGCGGATTGAAGACATTTACTACCCTGTTATTTCAGCCGTTGGAATTCCCGGTAAGCCGCCGTCACACCTGCAAACGGCAGAAACTGAGAGTTAATTCCGATGTTCTGAAGTGTTTCTCTCGCTACTTGTTTCCACAGCCACCTGTCCAGATCCCGCATTTCAGTCACGGGCGGAAGGCGCTGACAATATTAATCCCATTGTTTTCGTAGCAGGCAGTGCTCCATATTGGAGCCGAGATGCTGCCTTTGACTGAAATCCTCTCCGCTGTCTCGGTATCATGTAATAATTGTGAATCGAAATGTCTGCACAGGATGACTCCGGGCTACACTGCATCCGTGGGAGCCAGACGACCTTCTGTTCCGTCCGTATGAATCGACTATGAATTGCCTGACTGGGTGATGGAACAACGAAAATGGCTCATTATGTTAGAAATATGAGCAGCGGGAACCGCCGATGTGGATTTCATTTCATTCCTGTGCGGCTCAGACCAGTGACGTTGGTATATCAGACCCATTCCTTACTGCGGCCAGGAAACGTTTACCCAGCTGTCATCTGGTCGGTTTGGGAATTCACCCAGATTGAACCCATTTACAAAACTCGCGGAGAGTTCTCTGTCACGCCGATATTGCACACCGTCAGCGAGTTCATATGTTCTGGGTCCAGTATCCACCATTTGAAGCAGGATAAAAAAAACACAAGATGAAATCTAATAATAATAATTTTGTTCTATTGCCCTGACAGGTCAGTAATTTCTCTGTTTCCCTCCCTCTCTCTTTCAGTTAACCCGATGGCGATTGTTATCCTGTCCCGAGGAAAGTGCGGTCTCTCCAAATGCATCACTCGCTAACTGCTGGGAATGGCAGCGGCCGAACTCCTGGTCGTTATCTCTGACCCTCTGCTGAGGTGGACTGTTCTCATATACTTTAGGTCTTCCTTCCTCCATTGGACTCCCGTTTGCAGGGTCGCCCGTTGCCTGCTCATAGGAAGCACCGGGTTCTCTGTCTGACTGACAGTCGCTTTCACCTGTGACAGATTTGTGGCCATTTGTTGTGAAAAGCTGAAAACAAAATATTGTCCCGAAAGAACGGCGGCTGTGGTTATCGGGACAGTGAGTGTGTTGGGCTGTTTGGAAAGTATCCCTTTCTACTTTACATTGGAGCCTGTGGTGATAATTGATGGAGTTTTCTATGGCTGTGCCACCAAAGAGAGCTTCTATACTTCTCCCTCGTGGGCCGCACTTATTATGATACATCGCATTTACATGCCTTGTCTCCCGTTTATTCTGATTTTATTGTTCAATGCTCTGACAGTTAGACGGATTTTGTCCGCTAATAAAGTCCGGATGGGGCTCCGGGGCCGCAGTAACGGAAAGAATGACAAGGACCCGGAGATGGAGAACCGAAAGAAATCGGTCGTTTTACTATTCAGTGTAACCGGTAGTTTTATATTTCTGTGGTTAACACTGCTGGTTTTTGATATTTACGTACTGATTGCAAACATCCCTCGTGACACGGACACGGATCCGATTTATATCGCAGAATCCACGGCGACGATTCTGCAGATCGTCAGCTCCTGCACCAACACATGTATTTACGCCGTGACTCAGAGCAAGTTCAGAGAGGAGCTGAAAAACGCGGTGAAATACCCGCTAAAACTGTTAACCAAATGCCTCAAAACATAGAGCCACTTGTTGGTTTCTGCCAGAGATTTCAGTCGAACACCATGTTTCCTCCATAATCTATCCACTTTCCGATATGTAGAACCACGGGTAACAACTGAGCGCTCTGAAATACGCATGTGTTTTGTGATGATATATTTCACTCACTGTTTAGCCCGTACAGGTGAAATGTGTCCTTCATCAAATATGTAATATGTAGCGGTCACCTCAGCTGTAATTCACCCCGATGGAGGGTCTATAGTCAGTCCCTGCCCGTTTTATTTTAATAAACTCCCTTACATCTGACAGCGTTTTACTCTGGGTTGGTCCAGTTAGGAAGAATCCTCTCCCTTTTCTCCATTCTCTCCGTTGTTTCTGATTCATCCTTTTCAGTGACGCTCACGGTGTTTTACTCCCAATATCTCTCACGTTGTCCTCGCTCACTCCTTCCCCCACGCCGGTGAGGGGAACGTGATCAGACTGAAACATAGCGGAGGTGTGTGTGTGTGTGTGTGTGTGTGTGTGTGTGTGTGTGTGTGTGTGTGTGTGTGTGTGTGTGTGTGTGTGTGTGTGTGTGTGTGTGTGTATGTGTGTGTGTGTGTGTGTGTGTGTGTGTGTGTTTTCTTTCCTTTTCCATCTCCGGACTGCTCCGCTTTGTCCTTTCCTATCTGCCTCTTTATCTCCGTTCACATTCGGTGGTCCCGTGAAAATCTGTTTCCTCTGTTGCCTGTTTCTCTCTGTCCACAAGTCCGGTCCCGTTTTGAACAAAATCTAATCTCATTGTAGACGAGTGAGTTTCACCGTGAGGGAAACATGATCGGGCTGGAACAGAGCGTGTGTGCGTTATTTTCCTTCTTTTTCAACTCCATCTCCATCTCCGACCTGCTCCCTCGTTGTCCCCGCATCTCTCCGGCTTTATCTCTGTTCACATCCCGAGGCCCCGTCACAGTCTGATTCTTTCCCTCTGTTTCCCTCTGTTCTCTTTCTCTCTGACCACTCTTCCGTCCGGTCGCGTACTGAGCAAAGTATATCTCATTACAGGAACATATATTTATATTGATCACCAAAGTACGCTGAAATTTAATGAACGTCAAGAGCAACAGGAAAAAGTTTTTTGTTTATTTTTTTCTCTCTCGACTAACTAAGCTCTACCTGGAAGTTTTATCGATGTATGAAAAATAAAAGAATGATACCGGAAATCCGAATTAAAATTACTTTAAAAGATGTTTTACCGCTTTCTGACGGAACATTACTCACTCTGTTGCATTTCCAGTTCCGTCTCACTGATGTCTGTCCTGCCACCGATCAGCGTTATACAACACTGGTGATTCTCCTCGCCCGGGGTTGACGGAAGCAAGAGTCGACACGGCAGATACCTTTTCGAGCGCAGAATAGATTTATGCATCTCACGCCAGTTAATACTAACTCAACGCTTTATCAGAAATAATGTTTCGAGTGATACGTAAGGATTATGTCCAATCTCTGGCCACCGTGAGCACAAAAGCAGCGTGAATCCCAAGCGACGACATTCTAGTCTTGTCCAATTTATCTCCCAATCAGATTGAGTGGCTTAAAGACTACAACATAATTGCCTGGCAAGATTAAATGACAAGAGCTTCGCATTCCGGAGTTGGTAATGACCCGGGGTTAATTTTGCCTGGTGAAGGCAGCGCAGTTTCCAATGTTGTTGACTGTTGACGTCTAATCGCAAACTGGGGACATCTGCAGACGCTGGAAATCAAAGTAATACCCACACAATCCTAAGGAGCTCAGCAAGCCGGGCAGAATCTATGCAAAAGAGTAAACAGTCAATGTTCCGGGCCGACACACTTCATCAGCGAGATCCCATTTAATAGGATCGGACGTTTCTACCATAATTATATGTATAAGGTGATGAGCGGCATTGATCCTGTGGATAACCCGAGGCTTTTTTTCCCCGGGACAAAATGACTAATACGCGGGGTATGCTTTTAAGGTGCTTGGAAATAGGTACCGAGGGAATGTCAGAGTTCAGTTTTCACACAGAGAGTGTTGGGTGCGTGGAATACACTGCCGGCGGCGGTGATGGAAGCGAATACAATAGGGTGTTTCAGAGCCTCTCGGACAGGTACATGGAACTTTGAAAAGTAGAGGTCTATGCACTGGGGAAATCCATGGCAGTTTCTAGAGTGGGTTTCATGGTGGGCACAACATTGTGGGCCGAAGGGCCTGTAATGGGCTGTAGGTTTCTATGTTCTATGTTTTTTAATTGTAGTATCGGTGACAGATGTTGGACACCTAGGTATGCCTCTCACAACTGCTGGTAATTGTGCAGAGCACTATGCACTGGGTTCTCTGCGGTCCCGTGTCGTTCTGATAACTTGCCATCAGTAAACCCTTCACATGCTATCCTGCTAATCGCCCTTAAGTATTGCAAAAAAAAAGTCACTCATTATCACGACCTGTTTTTGGAACTGGTAAACTAAGAGAATTGCCGGGACTGCAGGTTGATACAAGCCCTTCCTGATCGAATAGTGCTTTATGACAGGTTTCATGCTTTACATTGTCTCCAGTGACAAATCATGTAGCCGTATACATGATCTGTCGTGTATATAAAAGCACGAGGAAAGACATTCTTGCCATAGAGGGAGTACAAAGAAGGTTCACCAGATTGATTCCTGGGATGGCAGGACTTTCATATGAAGAAAGACTGGATCGACTAGGCTTATACTCGCTGGAATTTAGAAGATTGAGGGGGGATCTTATTGAAACGTGTAACATTCTAAAGGGATTGGACAGGCTAGATGCAGGAAGATTGTTTCCGATGTTGGAGAAGTCCAGAACGAGGGGATCACAGTTTAAGGATAAAGGGGAAGACTTTTAGAACCGAGATGAGTAAAAACCTGTTCACACAGAGAGTGGTGAATCTGTGGAATTCTCTGCCACAGGAAACAGTTGAGGCCGGTTCATTGGCTATATTTAAGAGGAAGTTAGATATGGCCCTTGTGGCTAAAGGGATCAGGGGGTATGGAGAGAAATCAGGTACAGGGTTCTGAGTTGGATGATCAGCCATGATCTGACTGAATGGCGGTGCAGGCTCGCAGGGCCGAATGGCCTACTCCTGCACCTATTTTCTATGTTTCTATGTATAGAGTCTTCGTGTGGTGGGGCGGAATGTACAAGCCCCTCGTGATGTTTGTTTATCGCCCACCGAGAGGGAGGTGCCTGCGAAAGCCACGCGTGTACGACATGCTCAGGCAAAGCAGGGGGAGCAAAGATGACAAACTTTGTTTTAACGATGAAGAAGGAAATATTATACATCCAGCCTGAGCGGAATGGAGTTGTAGAGCAGCGTTAGTATTAGGCAGAGTTAGACACTGTGTGCCGTTTAACTCCAGTAAAGTCTGACGCACGGGTCCGAGTAGTTGAGAAGTTGCAGTCTTTTCTGACTATAGTGACATGAGGGGCTGAGTTTGGCAATTCAACTCGTTGATTCTGTTGTTCACTCAAAAACCCTACTGCCACTTTGTCCATTGGACCATAATAGATGTGTCCAGTTAAAGAAAGAGTTTCTGCTCTGTTACGCACAGAAAGGAGCTTCTGGTGATCGCTCGGCTGAGATGTTTCAGTGTATCGGGCGGTGCGATGGAAATGCTTCAGAGGTCGGCATGTCAGGATAAGCTGTCGTTGGTTAAAATCTTAGTCCAAGTGTTTTTTTGAATTCTGTCTTTGGCAGCGCAGAGTTGTTCTGCAATTCTATCATGTGTCAGGGAAACGGGAAATGAAGTCAGTTATATTGTCTTCTGATTTTTGCCTGCACCAGGATCCCTCTCCAAAATCACTCTGCTGACGGATTGCCCCACTCGGGTAGGATCCCTCTCCAAAATCACTCTGCTGACCGATTGCCCCACTCGGGTAGGTTCCCTCTCCAAAATCACTCTGCTGACTGATTGCCCCACTCGGGCAGTCGAACACGGTCCCCTTTAACCACGTCCCCATGGTAACGGAAGATCCATCATTATCGTTTCCCCCTCTATTCCTCTGGGGAATTCAAACGCGCTTTGTACTTCAGTCCAAGTCGGTTCCGCACACAAGTTTTCAGAACATCTCAACATTTCCAGGCAAGGAGTTATAAATTTCACAAATTTGTCCCATAGCCCGAACTTCATACGGGGTCTATAGCCCAATTACTGCGGTGGTGCCAATAATATTTTTTTTTTTTGGATATTCTGTAACAAGATCGAGTTCTGAATTCGCTTCTTTCTTATTTCTCC
Source organism: Hemitrygon akajei (assembly GCF_048418815.1). Lineage (NCBI taxonomy): Eukaryota > Metazoa > Chordata > Chondrichthyes > Myliobatiformes > Dasyatidae > Hemitrygon > Hemitrygon akajei. The sequence goes on from NW_027331988.1 coordinate 1,492,928, forward strand.
CCGTTTCCTGTTCCAATACGCAAATTATAGACATGTCCTTTTTTTGAGACCCCTCGACCGTTCAGAAGCGACCTTAAAACTGGGCTCATCTTTCCTTGCATAGTTCTTTGTCTTGCTGTTTGTCCCCCTCCTGCTCCTCTGCTTCGTTTGACTGAGCGGGTTCGGGGTGTTTGATTCTGTCGTATCGCTTCTGCTGACATGAAAACTTTGTCCAGACCTGATTCCGGCCTGGTCACAGGCTGTCTAGGTGAGGACATAAACATTGAGACGCCTCCACTTTCTTTTGTTTGGACATTGTTTAGTCAGTCAGTCTATTTTTTGTTGTTGTTGTTGTTTCGGAGTTTGGTGTCTCTTAGATGACTCCAGCACTTATTCAACTCAAGTCCAGTTTACTGTCATTTAACTACGCACACGCACACCGACAAACGAGACAACGTTTCTCCGACCCAGGGTGTGAAGCACAGCAGCGCACACAGAACATACACAACACACAACCACTTATCAAAGCAAGGACAACATCCTCCGATGAGACAGGCACCAATAAACAAAGTTAAGTGCATAAGTCAAAGCACGTTTTTATATAATCATAATCCCACGTAGGATCTCCGTCTCCGCTACCAGTTTCCTGTTGAAAATATTTGATATACTTTAACTAAAATGATCCCCGTAGAGCCACCGTCCTTTGGTCCAACTACACAAGCCACTAGTAAAAGGAATCACATGGCTAGTATACCCACTTTCCAACCAGACCTCATCAGCCGGGAGACACCAGCGGATCTCCCAGTGGTTTCTTTCCTCGTTCAACATTCGGATGCTTCTTTCTTGATTTCTTCTTTACCTTTACAGATAAAACTCTCCCCGCATTTCACTCATCAACATTACTATCATTACTTATCATCTTCCTTCAATCTACTTACCTTGTTTTCATCTTTATCTTTACAGGGAATTCTCTCAACTCCTCCGCATTCCTGATCAACGTTACTGTACTACTTCCCATCCTACTTCAATCTACTTACCTGGTCCTGCAAAGGAAAGACAGTCAGTCGCAGGCACAAGCGCGAAAGAAATTTTGTTACATTCCTCTCTTCAAGTCTTATTTATATCTATTGGTTTTATTTACTAATCGGAGAATATCTTGGGTGGGACTAGGATCCGGATCCGGATCTCCTTATTTCAGACAATACTTCACATAATACTGTGGTCTTTCCTACTTGGTTCCGCCGATCCCATCCTTTCTACCCGGTCATGGGCCAGGATCAGGGAGGCACAGAGCGGAACACCCAAAGGGTGGCGAACTCGAAATTGCCTCTGCGACTCTCAGTTACTCCATCGGGCCACCCCGTTTTGTCGGGATCCTGCTGGACTACAGCAATTTGTCAGAGATATTTCAAAATGAAATTCGACACCAGATTTCAATTGGATAATCTTTTATTTGAGCAAGATATCATGGAGAGTCCACATGTGTGGAACTCTGAGGTACAAGTACAAGGCTTGCCTTTAGATCTAGTAGCAGTGAAGCGTGCGAAACCGTAGAACAATAGAATCCGGTCATAATGTTGTTTTCTTGATTTGTGGTTCATCCGTTTCCACCCATCTGACTTGTGCAGCCGCGTGATCGTTGCGAGGAGTATTGGTGAGGAGAGGATATTCTTAAGAGGAAAACGCAGGTCTGCGATTTCACAACCTAAAGCAGCATCAGGTACAACATCGGGATAATGAACGATACAAAGTCTTGCACCGATTGATTGAAAGACAATGTAAAGAAGCGAAAGAGAATTGGATGAATGAACAGTGCGGTGAAATTGAGCAGAATGAACGAAGTCATGATTATAGAGGCCTCCACCAACAGGCAAAGGATATGAGGAAATGAAGGAGGACTGTGCCATCAGCTGGGTGTATGGAAGACGGTAGTGGTAATCCATGCCATGATAAAGAAGAGATCATGGACAGATGAGTTTAATACATCTCGGAATTATTTGAAGATAGCAGGATTGAGGATTTACCACAATCAAATCAAATGACTAATCAGCAGAAAAACAATTGATGTCAGAGATGGAAAGTGCGATTTGGAGTCTAAAAGTCAGAAAGGCGGCCGGTGAAGATAAGATTTCCACTCAAATTCTGAAATCACTTGGCCCGAAGGGAAAATCGAACCTTTCAGCGATACTAAACAACAGTTATATGACAGGAAATCTTCCGGAGGACTTTCTCAAATCGGTATTTATCGACTTACCAAAAAAGCCATGGACAATAAAATGTAACGAACACAGGACGATAAGCATAATGTCTCACTGCGTCAAGTTAATGTTGAAAAAAGTGTTCGGCAGAATGAAAGGTACAATCAGCGGTGAAACTGAAGAAACACAGTTTGGTTTTCGTAAAGGCTCAGGAACAAGGGAAGGAACATTTGCGATGGAAAACTTCCTGGACAGATGCACTGAGGCACAAAAGACCATCTACTTATGCTTTATTGAATATGAAAAGGTTTTTGATAAAGAAAGACATGAGAAAGTAACAGAGATGCTGAACAAGTACGATCTGGGATGGGAGAATAAGGAAATTGTATTGGAAACAGGAAGCGGCGGTCAGGGCAGAAAATGGGCTATCACCATGGGCATGTATTAAACCAGGCGGAAGGCTCTCCGGATTTGTCCAACCTCTATGGAGAATGGATATTTCGGGAATGAGACCATCAGGAGACAGGGATTCCAATCGGAGGTCGGAAGGTGGGAAACATCAGGTGTGCGGATATTGCTGAAGGTTGCGTTGGCTCGCCTGGTTTGATCACCCTCTATGGAGAATGGATATTTCGGGAATGAGACCATCAGGAGACAGGGATTCCAATCGGAGGCCGGAAGGTGGGAAACATCAGGTGTGCGGATATTGCTGAAGGTTGCGTTGGCTCGCCTGGTTTGATCACCCTCTATGGAGAATGGATATTTCGGGAATGAGACCATCAGGAGACAGGGATTCCAATCGGAGGCCGGAAGGTGGGAAACATCAGGTGTGCGGATATTGCTGAAGGTTGCGTTGGCTCGCATGGTTTGATCACCCTCTATGGAGAATGGATATTTCGGGAATGAGACCATCAGGAGACAGGGATTCCAATCGGAGGCCGGAAGGTGGGAAACATCAGGTGTGCGGATATTGCTGAAGGTTGCGTTGGCTCGCCTGGTTTGATCAACCTCTACGGAGAATGGATATTCCGGGAATGAGACCATCAGGAAACAGGTATTCCAATCGGAGGCCGGAAGGTGGGAAACATCAGGTATGCGGACGAAACCGCGTTGTTAGCTGACAGAACTGCAAATTATAATAAAGTGAATGAGAAAAGCCTTGAATGCGAACTAAAAATCAACCCTATGAAAACAAAATCGATGGTGGTAAGCAAAACAAACACTGAAGACTCACTCATGATGGCATCGTTACAAGTGAATGGACAAGACATTGAATAGGTGCGGAAGTTTGAATAGGTTGGCAGCTGTCTGACAGATGACGGGAGATGTGAAGTTGAGATCAGAAGGGGAATAGGTATTGGCTAAGACCCAGTTCATGAAGTTAAAATATCTACTATGCAATCAGAAGGTAGACATCCAAAAGTAGAATCCGCTTCCTCGAGTGTTACGTGTGGTCAGTGCTGAGGTAAGGATCAGAAACATGGATCCTGAGGAATGATGATATGAAACGAATTGATGCTTTTGAAACGTGATGCTGTCGACGAATGTTGAAGATCAGCTGGTAGAGTAAATTTCAAATGAGAGGGTTTTGTCTGAAGTTGATAGACCACGGATATTGCTGGAAAAGATCATAAAGTTAAAAGTTGCTTATTGTGGACATATCGTGGAGAGATAACATCGTGTCGGACTTGCTATGTGGAAAGGTGGAGGGAAAGAAACTAAGAGGAAGGCAAAGAACAACGTGGCTGGATAACGTCAAGGTTTGGACCAAGCTGGACAAGACTAGGGATGTTGTGGACAAGTGTCGGGACAGAGCGACATGCGGGAAATCGTTCGCAAGCTGGAAATTCCAGATGCGACCTAACGACGACGACGAAAGCAGCATACAGCACTGTAAACGTTATATTCGGAAATGTCGTCCACAAGGAGGGAGGTTGGAGATGAGAGAGAGAGAGAGAGAGAGAGAGAGAGAGAGAGAGAGAGAGAGAGAGAGAGAGAGAGAGAGAGAGAGAGAGAGAGAGAGAGAGAGAGAGAGAGAGAGCGGTGGCGAAGAATGTTACGAGGGAGGGAGAGCGCAGATGCGGGTTGGATTATTCGGCCCCACTTTACAATGGTGGCACTGCAGTCCCAGAATGCTATGCGTGGCGGAAAGCCCTCTAGACCCTCAGGGTACATTTTTCTCGGTTTTGACTCACTCACTCACTCTTCCCAAGACCCCCTCATCCATGACTTACCACGTCCGCACAGTCTCCCACATCTCTGCCCAGGCCTGGTCACTTTCTCCCCCCTGTGTCTCTCTGGGCATCTCGGTCTCCCCCAGGCTCCTATATCTTCAGCCATTTGAAATCTCTCTCGTCACCCAGCCTCTCTCTCTACACGGTTTCTCTCTCCTGTCTCTGTTCTCCACTGTCCCCTCCAGTCATTCTCTCTCTCTCGCTGCACATTGCTCTCTCCTACCTCACTCCCAGGTTCTTTCTACCCCCAAATCCCCCTCTCTCCACACTCGCTTTCTGCACAGTTTCTCTCTCTCCGTCTCCATGTCCCTCTTCCCCTCTCTCACTCTCTCTACCTAGCTCTATCACTCTCGCCACCTTTCTCTCTCCCGCTCCCCCTCCCCATATATCACCCCAATCTCGCCCTCCCACATTCTCTTTCTTCTACCCCAGTCACGCTAAGTTTTATATCTGTAATTAGTTTAGATCACGTTTTAGAGATCTGCTTTCACTTTAACATGGAGTGAATTTTTTATGTTTATTGCTGATAAAAAAATCCAAATTAAATCCACTATTATACAATGCTGTACAACAATAAAACAAGAACTTCCAAGTTGGTGAATACTTTTCATAGGCACTGTATGGGTATTTGAAAGAAAGTTTAAACTCTTAAAATTGTATATTCATTGGCACAGTTCCGGAAAACGGTAGAGATGTGGATCTGGTTAGATACGTTGCTACTGCGAAGCAAAAATCGATTCGTTCTGGATTGGAAAGCTCTGGAGCGAGCCTGGGATTATCTCTTTGGAGGATGAGAGGTGACTTGATAGAGTTATGCACGATCGTAAGAGGCAAAGATAGACTCAACCGCTTGTGCCTTTTTTCCAAGATGTGAATAACAAATACGAGTGGGAAAATACGGTGGGTGGGTGATGATAGGTTTTCTATACAAGGAGAGGTAGGGGCTTAGAAAGCTCTCCGTGGTCTATCAACTTCAGACAAAACCCTCTCATTTGAAACTTACTCTACCAGCTGATCTTCAACATTCGTCGACAGCATCACGTTTCAAAAGCATCAATTCGTTTCATGTCATCATTCCTCAGGGTCCATGTTTCTGATCCTCACCTCAGCACTGACCACACGTAACACTCGACGAAGCGGATTCTACTTTTGGATGTCTACCTTCTGATTGCATAGTAGATCATTTAGCTTCATGAACTGGGTCTTAGCCAATACCTATTCCCCTTCTGATCTCAACTTCACATCTCCCGTCATCTTTCAGACAGCTGCCAAGCTATTCAAACTTCCGCACCTGTTCAATGTCTTGTCCATTCACTTGTAACGATAGTGGCTGATATATTGGGGCGATAAAACAGACATTGGCACACCCAGGCTCTCAGTTTGATGTATGATTTCTGTACTTCTGCTTTTCACAGTGAACGTGGTGACGATTGTCATACCATCGCGGGGAAAGAGTGCAATCTCTGAAACTGTCAACCGCTATCTGTCGGCCATATATATCCTTCCTTTAACATGCCTTTGCATGTCGAGATGAGAGTTACTTGTGTCACTATTTTGGACAGTAATGGGTGTCCTTCGTTCTGTATTTTCAACTCTGATCCCATTCCTCGTTGTCGTCCTGCTCGATGGTTTCACCATCACGAACAATTCAGTGGCCAGTAGAGCCCGCGGCAGACTCCAGGCTTCTAGTAGTAGTCAGAGTTTCAGCGACCCCAAGATGCGGGACCTCACAAAATCTTCGGTTGTACCTGCTAGTCCTCTCAGGAGATTTCATCCTGTATGGACATTGTATGGGGTGATGGTTATCTGGAACAAGATGATTCATGCGGTGGACGTCCCACATTGTTTGAAAATGCCTTCATTCTTTATGACCTGTGCTACGTGCTGCAACATCTGAGCTCTTTACCTCGTCTGTCAGACTGAGCTCAGGCAGCAGCCGGAGGAGGTGCTGAACTCTCCTCTGTCACTCATTGTGAAATGGATTCCACACTGGTGGCCTACGTGACCAGCGTCAATCTCTTCTCCTTTCAATAAGGAGATCAGAATGTTGCCCATTGATTATCGGTGTCACTCCAAATTCTCCCTGGATGAATGGACAGAACTCTCCAGTTTCAACACTTTATGCCCTTCACTCTTCCCTGAGGATCCCTGCCAAGCTCATCTATTGTCATTCGGAACTTTGCTCATTTCCTTCAGCAGGCTGAAACACTCGGTAACCTCTCGAATGTATCACATAAAGTAGACTAGAACAAAATACATGGTGTGACATAATCCCAAATGTTAGCGCCAGACCAACAAAATGAGAATACTGGAGAACACACCCTGAATATCAAGCAATGTTGTTCAAACACATTGCAAGTTTCAATGTTATAACGAACTACTACCTAATCAACTCACTCATAGCATTCACCTCGTCAATGGGATAGTCACAAATCGGAGCCATGAAACTGACAAATAAATCCCACACTGTCCACCTACAAATCTACTAATGTATCATTAGACCAATGACCACTTCAGAATCACATCGTGAGACAATGACAGCTTGATGTTTCTGAGAGTAACTCGTTCCAAATGTTTGCAGCCGCAAGGATGGAAAGCTCCTGGCCATTAAAGTGCTTTATCTGAGTACAGGTTTTCAGAGTCATTAATAACATGAACATTATGGGGCGCCCGGCTTTTAATTCAACTTCATTATTGTGAAATGCAAGAGGCATCAATGGCTCAAAAATATCGCAATGACACATTTGACTTTCAGCTCCGTCACGATGTCTCTCAACAAAAACACTAAAAGCGACAGAAACAAACTGCGAGAGGAACTCGGCGGGTCAGGCAGCATCTTTGGGAATGAATAAACAGGCGAAGTGTCGGGCCGAGACACTCCTCCAGAACGAAGTGGTGAGACGCCAGAATAAAGAAGGTAACAGAGGAGGAGACGGATAGCTGGAAGGTAATAGATCAAGCCTGGTTGACAGGAAAACGAAAAGGATCGAGAGGAATGAATCTGATTAAACTGGAGAATGGACCCTACGAGAAAGGGAAGCTGGTGAGGACCGACGAGGAGGTGATAGGCAGCAGAGAAGAGGTAAAAGGCCAGATTGAGGAAGAGAACAAAAGGAGAAGGGTGATCATTATTTATACCGGAAGGAGATTCGATATTCATGCCGTCAGGGAGGAGGCTACCCAGACAACATATAGGTTGTTGCTCCTCCACCCTGAGGATGGTCTCATCATAGAAAAAGAGAGGAAGCTGCGGAACGACATGTCCAAACAGGAGTAGGAAGCGAAATTAAAATGTTTGGCCTGCGGGAAGATCTGTTTTTGGCGGATGGAGCTGAGCTGCTCGACGAAATGTCCCACGATTAACGCTGAATCTCGCCAATGTAGAGAAAGCCGCTTCGGGAACATTGGACACACAGACTATCCCAGTGGATTCGTAGGTAAATTGTTGCCTCGCCTGGAAGGGCTGCTTGGGGACAAAGACCGTGGTGGGGTAGGAGGTGGATGGGCAGGTGTAGCGCTGTGGCCGCTTGCAGGGGTAAGCGCCGGGAGGGAGATGAATGGTGACGGACGGAATGGCAATTGAATAACGGTGGAAGCGATCGCTGTGAAAAGCGGAGTGTGGTTGGGGGTAGAGGTAAAAATAAGATTGTTTCTACGATCTCTTTGGAGATGGCGGAAGTTGAAAATAATGATTTTTTTTGGGGTGCGCAACGTCATGGGATGGTAGGAAGTCCATCGCCGGTAAAGTGGCGGAAAACTTGGTGAGCGTGAATGGGATGATCCCATTTTTAAAGTGATGCTACCAACAAAGATATCACTAGCTCCCGTTCCCATCTCTTGCTTTCCACAGGGATCTCTCCCTCCATGACGCCCTGTTTCATTCAGCCCTCGGCACCTATCTCCCTCGCGGTGCATATCCCTGCAAGCACCCAAAGTACTACACCCGCACCTTCATCTCCTCCCTCACCATCAGACCGGGCCCAAACAGTCTGCCTGGTAAGGCAAAACTTCACCTGCGAATCTGCTGTGATCGTCCATTGTGTCTGGTGCTCCAAGTGCGGCCTTCTCTACATTGGAGAGACCCGGGATAAACTGGGGCTGATTTCCTCGAGCACCACCGCCCCATCCGTGAAAAGCGGAGCTTCCCGGCGTCCAAACATTTTAATTCTGATTCCCTTTCCCGATCCGACATGTTCCGTCCATTGCTTCCTCTTGTGCCCCAGTGAGGCTGACCTCAAGAGGCAGGAGAGACAACTTATTTTCCGTCTAGGTGGCCTCCAACCTGGTGTCATGAATGTCGATAAAAAGAGATCCCTCCCCCCCCCCCTCTCCCTTTCCTTCTATTCCCCACTCTGGGCTATTCTCACCCGCTTATCACCTCACACGGCGTCCCTAACTACTTCCAGCTTTCCTGCACTCCACTGTGCTCTCTTATCAGATTTCTTCCGCTCCAGCTCTTCGCCTTTCACCTGGATTCATCTATCACCTTTCCCCTCCTCTAAAATAAACAAAATTTAATCACGCCTAATTATCTGCTCCTAATAGTGATGGATTTTATACGAACGACACAACACCTCAGAACGGTGGTGCATCTCAAACTAACACAGTTTGTTTAATAACTTCAGTATTAAATAAAGTGTAATACAGTCACACTTTATCAATTCAGGTCACTTCAGCTTCAGGAGTGGAACAAAATATCAGCAAATTTGCAGAAATTTATAATCACTGTCCCAGAGAGCAGCATCATTGCTTTAACTCGATTCAATTCGCAGGAGCTATTTCTAATGATCTGCATTTCAGGGAACGTTGTATCAATGCATTTCAATTGAAATCAGATTTTGATCAAGAATCTGTCTTGTTCAGCAGTGGCGGGCAATTGAGGGTTCTTTAACATCTTTTCTGTCTCAATTTCAAATTCGCCGTGATTCTTCAAAACTCGTACAAAATGCAGAAGTAAACGGTTGGTCCTTTGTAGGGAGAAAACACAGCCTGGGCTGTCAACTTAATTCTGGAAATTAGGAGGGTGGTTATGTTTTCCAAAGACTTCTGTGCTGCCAGGCCTTTTTCCTCGGTAAGAGGAGAACACTGCTAATTACGTACAGACTGATCGGCATTTAGTTCATCCCGGAGGCAGAGAATAACACCCGGACAGAGAAAGACGCAAAGCCATGCGCTTGAAATGGCCGCTCTCGGTGATAAATGATTCATACAGAATGCCTACTACATCAAACAATTATCATGCCGATTATATCTCAAATTTAAGAGATAACGCAGATGACGGAGATCTAGTGAAATTCACTCAAAATGTTGGAGCTGAATAAACAGTCGATGTTTCTGATCGAGCCCCTTCTTTAGGATTTGTCTGGGGTCTTTATCGCCGGAGAACTTTGTCCGGATATGGAAGGACATTTTGCACTCGGGTGTTGTGTTACATACCCCGTAACTGGGTGTCAGACCAGCAGAGAACGAAGAATCCGTTGGAGTCTGGTGGTACTATATTCAAAAGTGTTTATTAGTAAAATAAGCAAAACGATACCACTAATGAATATATATATATATATATAAAACACAAGTTAGCAATAATAAACCTAAAAGTGTAGGAATAATAATAAGCAATAATAAACAAGCTCTATCGATGTCTAGGGGCAAATGAATTGTTATAGAAAAGTATAAAGTTCAGTTCAGTTCATGAGTGCTGATGTAGTTATGGTTGTTGTGTTGTAATCGTTGAGAGAGAGAGAGAGAGAGAGAGAGAGAGAGAGAGAGAGAGAGAGAGAGAGAGAGAGAGAGAGAGAGAGAGAGAGAGAGAGAGAGAGAGAGAGATGTAACAGCAACTGCTGCGGCAGGCAAACCTTTTACTCCTTTCTAAATCCGTCGGGTCGTTGTGGCCATTCAGTTATGACCCCTCTGTCATTCAGCTAGACCGTTCCTCTGTGGTGGACTCGTCACTCTGGCATGAGTGGACGCACACTCAAGTCTCCACCGGCCCTGCTGTAACACTGTGAGTTTAACTGACCGATCTCCTGGTTCGGTCTCCGATGCCCCAACCTTTCCTTGTGGGTTCCAACACTCAATCAGTGTCCACTAGTGTGTCTCCTGGTGTGTCTGAAGGGTGTCTCTCCAGACCTGTCTTTTATCCCTACTCAGATATCAATCAATTTTGAATGACTGTGTCCGTCAAACCAGCGCACTCCTGCATTCCACTGAGGAATGTTAATGAGCAAAATAGTAGAAGATAAATAACCCTTGCAGAAGTCATAATACAGTAAATCAACAGTCTGTCTCCCCTCTCTTATCTGTAGCAGATGCTCTTGCATGTTTTCCATCTCTCTCTCTCATGAGCAGCATAGCAACAGTAATGGTTCGTGGTTCACGGGGCGGGGGTGATGGGTAACTCTGCACCCCACTGTCCATCAGAACTGTTCATCACTCATAACAGTTGCAACACAATACTTGCTCACGTTTCAATTATAAAAGAAATCGGGAAAATACGCGTAATGTTCTCTCCTGCTCCTCAGTTAAATAACCATCTGTGGCAAAGCTACAGTGGTCACACAGGCAATGAAGGAATGCTTCCGTCCCTTGCTCACAAAATGTAAAAAAAGAACATGCTGTGCTTTGAAATCTATTAAATATAATGCAAGATTCAACAGTAATATTTTCCGTTGCAATAGAGTTTCCATTCTGGTGTCCACGAACCCCTCTGCTAAGTACATGGCATAAATAGTTTCGGAACCTCTTGGACTACAACATAGTTAGATCTGATTTAATGGAAGGAAACTAAATGACACAGTACTATAATTCCAATGAGTTTGTATAAACGCGGGAAAAGGACGTAATAACGAAAGGCACTGGTGATCCTTCAGGTGCCTGAAACCCTTACATGGTCATGAATTCCTGCAATCCTGATTACGTGTTTGTGAAGGGAATAGGATGTCCCCAATCACACCCCACTTCCACAACATGCATAGCTGTTGATTTCGTAATACTGAATATTAGCACGTGACACTGACATGATTGATATCTGCACATGCATAAGGGTCACTGACGTACAGCATGCATTTAGATTCAGCCGAGTTTTTATACACGCAGCAAAAAGCTAAGCAATTCAGGCAGCATCTATGGAGAGAAATTTGCAGTTGTGACTTCCGACCTCTTTCGCAATGGAAAAGAAGTTAGCAGAGTTCGGAGTAATGTGGTTGGATTGGAGACCAGATATTGCAAATGTATTGCAGGTATATTGGTAAAAGTTTCCCCAGATTCGGCATTTAAACGTTTACAAATTTCTACAGACTCACAGTGCTTTGTACATTTTGTCTGATTTTGCATGTTCATTGTCGTATCTCGTGTCATCGGCGTATTATTTTATAAAACTACTTTGATATTTGAACTTCGTCATTCTTAGTTCTGAGTTTCAGTTCTTCATCTACCACAGAGGAATTTAATCTAATGTTTAGGTATAAATAAGCACGTGGTGCGCAAAGATAATAATCAGTTTGTTGCTGCTTAATTCGCTGGTCACGTTTCTATGCAAAACACAATGAGTTATAGAGTGAAAATAGAAATTAGTACGCCACTGAACAGCGATACAAATATATCTACATATTTATGACAAAACACAATTTGTGATAATTACATTTACATTTTATTTACAGAGCTTCCCATTCAGTGTAAACAGATACTTCGCCCCATTCTTCAGCTCATCCCGGAATTTCCTCTGTGTCAGTCCATAGATACACGTGTTGGTGCAGGAACTGAGCAGCATCAGCATATCCCCGAACACTTGTAGGATAAATGAAGGCGTGTTGTAATATTTGTCTGTGAAATGAACGTTTACCGCTGCCCAGGTCATGGAGTGTACAATGTTCGTTATCCACAATAATATGAAATTGCCGGACAGAGAGAACAACAAAACCATTGACTTTCTCCGGTTCTTAACCTCTGGATCACTTTTGTTGTCAGTATTGCTCCGAAGTCCACGGCGAACCATATTCGCTGCTATAATAGATCTGGTGGTTAAAACATTGAACAGCAGAATTAAACCAATTGGTAATAATGGGGTCATGATGATATCAAATAACTCGTAACCTCTCCACAGGGATGATGTATAGTACTCGGGTTTGGGAATGCACGCCCCTGGTTCTCCTGCAAAGTAAAATGGAAATGTCTGAACACAGCTACCTACGGCCACTGCCACGATCACCACGGTCGCTATTCTCTCCGTACAATATCGGGGCCGTAGCTTCTGAAGGCAGATCGCCACGGAGCGATCGAAAGTGAAAGCGACCGTCAGCCAAACGGAACAATCCATGGTTGCACTCCCCAGAATAAGTCCCAGAGCACACAGCCCAGGTTTCATCAAGAAGTCAGCATACAAATAGAGAGCATTGATTCTTTCCAAAACAACACCAAAGACAACGACCATCAGATCAGCTGCCGCCATGGCCACGAGGTAGCGAGTGATACATTTGGAGAGCCCACAATTTCTGCGAGACAGGATCACAATCGCCGCTAAATTAACTGAAACAAAAGAAAAATATTCATTGCTTAATGGGTCTCGAATGCTCAGCGTGATTTTATTTGCATTGTAAGGCTTATAGTCCAGATCGCGCCACTTCCCACAATATGCCTGCGCTGACTGAGATGAGATGTTGGTGATCGATCACCCTGACACCCCTTCAGCGACAGGTAACTGAGCTCTCGCCAGTTCCGCGAAGGAAAGCGGTTCGAACTCCGATGGTTTTATGAAGCAGAGAACAGACAACAGGGTATATTTGGATCAGACCGGTTGAGGGCAACCCTCATTAACTCTCTTGGCCCCATGTTCTTCTCTCCGGTCAATACCGATGGAGATGTTCATTTATGCTGGTCTCGCGTTCTTTCCCAGCGTTCAGAGGGGACTGGCTGTGCACGATTGCACAACAGACACAGGCAGGGAACCGGACGGAGTATTTCTCGGTGAAAGTAAGCAGCTCGCGAAGAGGTTAAAAGCAAGCCACGGAAGTGGTAATGCAATCCTTTTAATAAATGTGGATTAATGCGAGCGTCTTCTGCGAGTGATGCTAAGAATTGGAAGTCAAGTCAATTGAATTCGTGGCTGCAGTTTATGTGGAAAGCGCAAAGACTCAGATTTCTGGAATATTGGAATATTGGTATCACTTTTTTCAATGTGTTCTGCACAAGGAGAACAGTTTACACCTGAACGTCAGAGGGGCAACAACCATGGATTTGCTATATTTCGATTAAATTGACAGGGGATGGATTCATCAGCACCAAGGAGTCAAATTATATTTCCCCCTAAGTTTTGTTCTAATTGGACGCATAACTGAGGCTGTGAATTCTGGCCCTAGACTCCCCCCCCCCCATTGAAAACATCCTTTCCACATCAACAGTATGCGGGCTTTCAATATTGATATATTACAATGAGATCCCACTTCTGAACCCCAAAGTGTACAGTCCATGAAACATCGAACATTCCTCACATGTTCGCACTTTCTTTGCTGGGATCATTCTCGCGAACCTCGTCTGGACCTTCCCACATGCCAGCACATCTGTTGTTGGAGGTGGAGCCCACAACTGCTCACGATACTCCGTGTGAGTTCCGATCAATGCATTACAAAGCCGTCAGTTCCATCATGGTAATCCTTGGTGGTAGGGAGAAGAAATCCATTGTAGAAATTTGTTTCTGGGATCGCAAGTCAGCGAATAGTGATTGGTTCGGCGATCGTTGCCGGGCCAATTGTCATGTGTCATCTATATCGAAGATTTGGATAACAATGTGCAAAACCCTGGGAATAAATTTACAGACGGCAATTAAATAGATTGTCTAATGGAGAGCGAGGTCAGCTATCAAACATCAGGCTGCTTTCTTTATCGGTTCAGTAAGTTGGTCAAATAATGGAATGCTGAAGCTTAATTGGGAAACATGGACTTTTTTGTTTTGGAAAGATTAGCGCGGTAGGAGTTTCTCAGCGAACATTAGGGCTCTGTGGAGTCTCGAGAATAGAGGGATCTTGTATTTCAAGAACATGATTCACTGAAAGTGGAACATAAGGAGGACAGGGTGGTTACGAAGCTAGGATCGATAAGCTTCATCAGTGAAGGAATGGGGTAGAGAATTTTGGATGGGGATGCAAATGCGCACGTTATGCCTGTACATCGCGGTCGCATTCTAAATGAAGAGGCTCACACTGAATTAATTCAGAAACAATTTACCAGAATGTTTCCAGGATTTTAGAAACTGCTTTGCAGAGAGAGATTGATCAGAGCCGGACATTACTCGCTGCAGCGCAGGTAGATGGGAGTTAATCACACTGACGCACAGAAAACCACAAGGGACAGAGACAGTGTAAATTCACCCAGTCTATTCTTACAGGGTTGCGGAATCCTGATCCTGACGGCGCGGGTATAAATTGAGTGGGGAAGGTTCAATAGGTATTTGAGGGGCAACTTTTATACAAATGTGGCAATTAGGTGAAACATGCTGTGCGATGACGTGGCTGCAGGAGATCCAATAACAAAAGGCAGTTGGACGGGTGAATTGTTATAAAGCGTTTGAAAGGTTGTGAGGCGAACGCTGAAACATCGCGCAGCATCTTATTTGACATGGAATCGTTGGATGAAATAACTCTTTTTAGTGCTGCATAGCTCTACCCCTCTAGAATAAACTGGGTTCTCGTTAATCCTAAATTCGAGGTATTTCCATAGAACACTTTTCCCTCTGGATTAATTTCACTTTTCTCCTGGATACCTTATAAAATTTCGTTAACCCTTCAGATATCAGTTTCCAATGGACTGACAGCCAGGACAGCACATACCATTTGGCTGAATACACAGGACAGTCACCATAACTACTCCAGATAGAGGACATCATGAATCAAACACAATCACTTTGTATTAGAATCTGAACCAGACTCAGGTTTAATATCAGCGGCAAATTCATTACATCCAAAACAAAAATGTGTAAGGTTATGATACAGTACATTAAAACAAAAAAAAAAACAGTAAAGTCGTCGAAGTCACGGAACTCACATTTTAAACAAATCGAGGAAAACTGTTTCTTTTTTCATTATTTCCTGAGTGATTTTATATGAAAAGACTTGAACAGCGAAACACGACTGCTCTAAATTGCAGCGCATAAATTAAAGACTACAGTATGTCGCAGATCTCGGCATTTCCGTGACCTTACCTGGAATACCAACGGCTGCCAGTACGGGATAGTAAATTGAGACGATACAATAAATTGCTGGGTATCCCATTTTCTGCCAGAAGCGTCGATCATTTTACGAAAAGTGCCAACTTGCGCAGATGCGGTGGTTCAGTGAGCCCTTATACACCAGGAGGAAAGTCCCTTAAGCCAATTAATGCCCCCTTAGCTACATT